>NW_016162947.1:0-24873 GCF_001687245.7 Rhagoletis zephyria | reverse complement strand
GACGGACGGACAGACAGACATGGCTTAATCGATTTCTTTTTTCATCCTGATCATTTATGTATACATTTGTCTATATCTATCTCGATTCGTTTTGGCTGTTACAAACAACCGTTATGTGAA
Source organism: Rhagoletis zephyria (assembly GCF_001687245.7). Taxonomy (NCBI): domain Eukaryota; kingdom Metazoa; phylum Arthropoda; class Insecta; order Diptera; family Tephritidae; genus Rhagoletis; species Rhagoletis zephyria. The sequence continues at coordinate 24,753 of NW_016162947.1, read as the reverse complement.
CAAAATTAATATACCCTTGTGCACAAGTGCGCTCGGGTATAAAAATAAAATGTTAACAAGCCACAATAACATTGACATAAACATTTCTAGTTTAAATTGAAACGACTAAAGAGCAGAATACTCCTTACACATAGGCCAAGAATATTAGTGCTGTTATACCATATGGAATAATAATCCCTTTCGAAGTCATGAGTTTCACCGATGGTCTTATTTCCACCTGTAAGATCTCTGCCAAGCGTGCGTAATATTCTTCTATGGTCTTGCAACTTCAACATTGGTCCGTAAACCATGTAAGCCAAAAAAAGTCCTTATAAGGAAACTAAGGAGCACAGATAAGCGTTTTCAGTTATAGGAGGGCCAAGAATCCTCGCCCCCCACAGGATGAAAAGTTTTCCCGCACACTGACTAAATGAGTCGTGTGATCTCTTAAATATCGTTCAAATGAAGCCAATGATATACCTACCGTGTTCCTTTTTTACGGATGGGTCGAGTCTCTCCTTGTCAATTTGCCACTTTTACAATTTACCTTAATATTTATGAACTGGTTTCTTTGAGTCTTACTGCTGAACTAACGGCCGCCCCGAGCAATTTCGTCAATCGGAGCTAGGTGCAAGGTCGCATTTAAGGTGTATGAGGGCGTCAGGCAAAGGTGCGCTTACACAATGTTGCAGTCTTTACATGCATACTTAAACGAATCCTCCATTGAGCCATATGAAAAGTAAATTCGTCTAAGATAAATATAGGGCCAAAGCAGACCAAACCCCGTGTGGGTTTCTATATATTTCGGCTACAGCGCAATCCATTAGGTGCCTTTTCTGGAAAACCACTGCTTGTCATGAAATGAATACGTATTATGAATTTCAATCAGATTTTGTACAATATAGCGAGCTCATTTTTAGGAAACGAAGTTTTCATCATACAGGTAGCTCACTTTGCGAATTTGAACGAAATCGGTTTATAAATACGACTTTTATAAATAACTTGACTCCCGCGCCACTTAGCGAGTGTTCTGCTAGCCTATAATAGGACCATATATTCAAGGTATAACCTCTGAAAATTTGCCTGAAATCTATGCAGTAAACGGCTATTATTTTATATATATAGATATATCTATATATCTATGGAAATGTTCATGGTAGATTACTGGAACTTGGTTTGGAGCTATTGGAAAACGGAGCGTAGCACCTACCATACAAGCGGATTTCATACTGCATATCTCTGGAAGTGTTCATGGTACAATACTGGAACTTCGTATGGAGATATATGAAATCAATCCCATACTCATGGAGAAAAATGGGGTCTTTGAAAAGAGGGCATAGCAAAGTACAAACGTACTGCCTTTGCCTTATCTTTGAATGTGTATATAATCTTCTTCTGTAGGTATGTTTGTGAGTGAAATCCTGAATGGCTGGAGGGATTTCAACAAAGTTATGTATGTGTGTTTGAGTGGGTCTCTGGATAGTTTATTTTCACAATTGAACACGCCAGTTGGCGCTGGAGTTGAGTTATTACTTCTTTTTTTATGATCCGATTTGGGTAATATTCAAAACATGTACTGGAAACGGTAAAGACAGTCCAATTGCAAAAAAGAGCTGTGAGGTGATGCTGAGGTCGAGTTATTACTNGGTCGAGTCTCTCCTTGTCAATTTGCCACTTTTACAATTTACCTTAATATTTATGAACTGGTTTCTTTGAGTCTTACTGCTGAACTAACGGCCGCCCCGAGCAATTTCGTCAATCGGAGCTAGGTGCAAGGTCGCATTTAAGGTGTATGAGGGCGTCAGGCAAAGGTGCGCTTACACAATGTTGCAGTCTTTACATGCATACTTAAACGAATCCTCCATTGAGCCATATGAAAAGTAAATTCGTCTAAGATAAATATAGGGCCAAAGCAGACCAAACCCCGTGTGGGTTTCTATATATTTCGGCTACAGCGCAATCCATTAGGTGCCTTTTCTGGAAAACCACTGCTTGTCATGAAATGAATACGTATTATGAATTTCAATCAGATTTTATACAATATAGCGAGCTCATTTTTAGGAAACGAAGTTTTCATCATACAGGTAGCTCACTTTGCGAATTTGAACGAAATCGGTTTATAAATACGACTTTTATAAATAACTTGACTCCCGCGCCACTTAGCGAGTGTTCTGCTAGCCTATAATAGGACCATATATTCAAGGTATAACCTCTGAAAATTTGCCTGAAATCTATGCAGTAAACGGCTATTATTTTATATATATAGATATATCTATATATCTATGGAAATGTTCATGGTAGATTACTGGAACTTGGTTTGGAGCTATTGGAAAACGGAGCGTAGCACCTACCATACAAGCGGATTTCATACTGCATATCTCTGGAAGTGTTCATGGTACAATACTGGAACTTCGTATGGAGATATATGAAATCAATCCCATACTCATGGAGAAAAATGGGGTCTTTGAAAAGAGGGCATAGCAAAGTACAAACGTACTGCCTTTGCCTTATCTTTGAATGTGTATATAATCTTCTTCTGTAGGTATGTTTGTGAGTGAAATCCTGAATGGCTGGAGGGATTTCAACAAAGTTATGTATGTGTGTTTGAGTGGGTCTCTGGATAGTTTATTTTCACAATTGAACACGCCAGTTGGCGCTGGAGTTGAGTTATTACTTCTTTTTTTATGATCCGATTTGGGTAATATTCAAAACATGTACTGGAAACGGTAAAGACAGTCCAATTGCAAAAAAGAGCTGTGAGGTGATGCTGAGGTCGAGTTATTACTAAAAATCGACAAGTGAGAAAAGGTGCCGTAAATGTCAGACTAAATTGACCTGTTGCACCATCGAGTATATCGAACTCTCGTGTGTTACGATTGGCCCAATGGATGTGATTTGCTAATATTATTATGCATTGAAGCTTCATTCCGACACACCAGGGTTGAGTTGTGCAGTGGTAAATCTCAAATCACCACCTGTCGAAANGTACAATATAGCGAGCTCATTTTTAGGAAACGAAGTTTTCATCATACAGGTAGCTCACTTTGCGAATTTGAACGAAATCGGTTTATAAATACGACTTTTATAAATAACTTGACTCCCGCGCCACTTAGCGAGTGTTCTGCTAGCCTATAATAGGACCATATATTCAAGGTATAACCTCTGAAAATTTGCCTGAAATCTATGCAGTAAACGGCTATTATTTTATATATATAGATATATCTATATATCTATGGAAATGTTCATGGTAGATTACTGGAACTTGGTTTGGAGCTATTGGAAAACGGAGCGTAGCACCTACCATACAAGCGGATTTCATACTGCATATCTCTGGAAGTGTTCATGGTACAATACTGGAACTTCGTATGGAGATATATGAAATCAATCCCATACTCATGGAGAAAAATGGGGTCTTTGAAAAGAGGGCATAGCAAAGTACAAACGTACTGCCTTTGCCTTATCTTTGAATGTGTATATAATCTTCTTCTGTAGGTATGTTTGTGAGTGAAATCCTGAATGGCTGGAGGGATTTCAACAAAGTTATGTATGTGTGTTTGAGTGGGTCTCTGGATAGTTTATTTTCACAATTGAACACGCCAGTTGGCGCTGGAGTTGAGTTATTACTTCTTTTTTTATGATCCGATTTGGGTAATATTCAAAACATGTACTGGAAACGGTAAAGACAGTCCAATTGCAAAAAAGAGCTGTGAGGTGATGCTGAGGTCGAGTTATTACTAAAAATCGACAAGTGAGAAAAGGTGCCGTAAATGTCAGACTAAATTGACCTGTTGCACCATCGAGTATATCGAACTCTCGTGTGTTACGATTGGCCCAATGGATGTGATTTGCTAATATTATTATGCATTGAAGCTTCATTCCGACACACCAGGGTTGAGTTGTGCAGTGGTAAATCTCAAATCACCACCTGTCGAAATACCTTATAAGCTAGTTTCATAACAGCATATTAATGAAAATTTATTCTTTTTAATTGAATTTAATATAGAACCTGACAGAAACATAATTTTTCCCTTAAATTGCTTTTGTGAAACTGGTTTTTAAGGTACTTCATCTCAGTCTATGTATGTATATTGTATTTCTGTTGAACAAGGATACGCATCCATTTTGAAATTGCCACCAACTATAAGATAAAGTTTCTAGGGCAGATTCAGTATAGATCGTTTGCCGCCTTAAATAGCCTAACGAAAGTGTTATGTCCATGAAGAAGTTCCCTGGCGACAATGATCCGGCCAGGGAACTTCTTCATGGACATAACACTTTCGTTAGGCTATTTAAGGCGGCAAACGACCACCAAACCATAATCTTAGCCGATGAATGTGCCAATGGAAATCGTAAACGTGGACTGTTGGAGAAAATGTTGGATCAAAATGGTTAAATTAAAAATCTAATTTTGGGCGGGACGACGTTCGCCGGGTCTGCTAGTGAACCATATTTTTGAAGTTATAACGAGCCCTAACCGCCAAAATAACGTAAGCGACATTTTTTTCAAAATTTTCGTTGTGATGCAGAAATGCATCTAGATGCTGTTGGAATATTTCTGCATCAAAAAGAAAAAAATGTCGCTTACTTTATTTTGGCGGTTAGGGCTCGATAAAGTCTTTAAAAAGAAAACATGATGTCAGCGAAATGCCCATTTGTATGCAGTTAATTATGTGCAATGTGAGGAAGACTTTTATGAAAAAATTTAAATTTTGGATAGACAAAAGGAATATAGACAAAGCTGGTCGAATTGAGGCGCTTATTTTATTTCTGCCACAAGTATTATGAACTTATGAAAATAAATTTTTTTACTTACTTTATTTTTTTTGCATCGAGCTTTTTTCGACATAACTTAAATTACTTTATAAGATATGTACACACTAAAGTATTATTAAAAGCATATACATAAATTTAATTACTGTCTTTCGTTTTCGTACTTATGAAATAATTTTCACTTTAACCCTTCGATTTGTGAGAAGGTCCCTAGGGACCTTTTCGTATTTCATGTGCCTATATCTTTTTGTTCAATGCATTTTTGAAAAGAATTTATACATGTATTCCAAGAATAAATTAAGCTGAATCGTTTAAAATAAGTTTCGAAGGGATACGGGATCACGTTCGAGTGTTATTGAGATTTCAACATATATAGTACGGGGATTAGTGACAAGGTCCCTAGGGACCTTGTACAATTTTAGAAGAAATAACAAGTTACTTGTCTTCATGTTTTGATTTTTTTTTCACTTGTTCTTCAAATTATTTCATTCCTAATATATATGCAGGACGTTAATTTAATCAAAAGACAACATAAATACCAAAGAAGTTGCACATGTACAGTCGAAACATCGAGCAACTCTTTGTAGGTCCCTAAGGACCTTCTCACGAATCTAACGTCATCGGCACTGTCACTCATCGGAGGGTTAAATAAAAAAGTACGTACCAAACCCATTTACTTATTATTTACTATATGGTACGAGAGCTTCTCAAACCATATTGATGCAATTTTTTCATGTTAAGTCGTTGAAAAATAATAAATATCTAAATCCCGGAACTGATCCCGGGATCCCGGGGTTGAACCAACGACATCCCGAAAATCCCGGGATCGTAAAATTCGAAAAGATTAACATCACTAGACTGCATCACCAAAAAAAGTTGCGGTTTTTCCGCCGGGATTATAAAGTTTATAATATTTGAAGACGTCCGCCAAATTATTTCGGAAAAATATTAATATTTACGTGAGCTGGACCGATTTGAAAATATCTCCAAAAATTTAGTTTTTTATGAATAAAAATAGTTTCTAAAGAACTTTTTGAAAAAAAAATCCCCTCAGATGACAAAAAAGATTAAGCTTAAAAAATCTGCATAAAAATATGTATTTAAAAATCTTTTCAACGGAATCGTAATAATGTGATTTTTGATGCTGTTTTTTAACTTTTTTCAAAGATTGATTTACGAAAAACTTGAATAACTGGGCCAAAACTATTCTGATTTAGACTTATGGGATCTCAGTAGAAGGGTATTTTCCCACTATTTTTATTTCTGTGCAAAAAAGAGTCATTCGCGTCCCAATTTCAAAAACACATGGGACACTCTGCCCGTGTACACATTCGCGTTCGCAAAACATTCGTATCATTTGATGCGAATGACAATGCAAATATTCGCAACATCCCTGGTATGTATTATGTACGTGAGTGCCGCTTTTTTGTGTATGTGTTGTGTATATGTTTATTTATAAACGTATGTGTTCCTTTTCTTTTATACGGTTTTATTGATATATCAGCAAAAAGCTCTCTCATTCGATTTTTGTGTTAATTTATTAAGGAGTCAGAATGCCATATGTGGTTTTGCACAAAAATTTGTGTTTTTTTTAAACATGTGTTATCTGAGGGTTAATTGAAAGAAACAACTAACACAAACACATCAGTTCTCGTATGAATTGTCAAATATGGATTGTCATTACTTGGCACATTGCCTACACTGTGACCCATCCGCAGTGTTGTGCGTAATTCAATTAATTTTTCAGTTATCTCGTAAAACAGTAATTGCAATTAAATCAATTGCAATTAAATTTTTAACTGCATATTACAATTAAATTAATTGCAATTAAACTTTTAATTGTGCATTGCAATTAAATTATTTGCAATTAAAATTTTGATTGCAATTAAATTTGTAATTGCACATTGTAATTAATTTAATTGCAATTACTTTTTTTAATTGTTCTATGAAACAATTAAAAATAACAATTAACCTAATAAATAAAAAATACAGAAATAAAGATTACCAGATTTAGAAAATACATACAGAATTTTTTGTATAAAAGAAAAGTGTAGTTATAGAAGAAAGAAATGGACATAATAAAGAGTACCACCGGTTAACTCCTCACCTTACACTCACCTCAACTTACTTTACCACGACCCACTTCACCACACCTCAAATCAACTCACAACACCTCCCTTAAACTCTTCACACCTCACCACAACTCAATTGGGGAACTATTTCGGGTCTTGTGACTAATATAGGGGTTTTTGCGACTTTGGAGGATATTTTGGATTTTCGAGACAACTTCGAGATTCTCGGGACTTATACCAGGATTTTTGAGACTTTCGCGACTATTTCGCGATTTATTATAACTTTGGGCACTATTTCTACGTTTTCGAGACTACTTCGGAGTTTTCGAGATTCTTGGCACTAATATCGGGATTTTTGGGTCTTTAGGGTATATTTCGAGATTTTCGACACTACTTTGGAGTTTTCAGGATTCTTGTGACTAATATCGGAATTTTCGCGACTTTTGAGGATATTTTGGGACTTTCTCGACTATTTTGGGACTTTTTGGGTTTTATTGAGACAATCGGGATTCCCGGGACTATTTTCAGGACTTTCGGGACCAATATTGGGATTTTTGGGTCTTAAGGGACTTATATCAAGATTTTGGAGAATTTCGGGACTACTTCAGGGGTGCCTAAAGTCCCATAAATCCCGATATTAGCCCCGAGAATCCCGAAAACGCCGAAGAATTCCGAAATAGTTCTTAAAGCCCAAAAATCCCGATAGTAGTCCCGATATTAGAAAGTACCTAAAAAGTCCAAAGTAGTCTCGAAATTCCCGAATTTATCCCTAAAGACCAAATAGCACGATATAAGTCCCGAGGATCCCGAAGTAGTCTCGAAAAGACCGAAATAGTCCCTAAAGACCCAAACATCCCAATATTAGTCCCGAGAAACCCGAATACCGAGAACCCGAAAAGTCCCAAAAACTCTGAAGTATTTTCGAAAATCCCGGAATAGTCCCGAAAGTTCTAAAAATCCCTATATTAGTCTCCAAAATGACGGAATATGCCCGAAAGTTTCAAAAATTAAGCCCGAGAATGCCGAGATAGTGCCGAATGTCCAAAAAGTCACAATATTATCTAGTACCGAGAATCCCGAGATAGTCCCGAAAGTCTCCAAAATCCCGAATTTTTTTATTTTTACACTGAGTTAATGCAAGTATTTAATCAAGACATAAGTGCTTAGTGCTTTACTATTCAGTATTTAGTGAAGCCCTAAATTCTAAGTAGTTTTGTATCCTGTATTTAGGAAAGACAAAGTCTCTAAATACTTTTGTTCGCGGTATTTAGTGAAGGCGAAGTCACTAAATACTTTGGTACGCGGTAGTTAGTGAAGTCAAAGGCCCGAACTAACTTAACACTTTTAGCAAAAGTATTTAGGGCTGTGAAAATAAGTAAATACTAGCATACTTGGTATTTAGTAACATCCAAAATACTTAAGTATATAGTACTTTGGTATTTACCACAACACAAATACCTAAATACTTTTGTACTTAGTCCTTAATACTTAGTAAATACAATTTTTTAAGATTCTCTATGTCATAACACAGATCTCTCAGGCCTATGTAGTGGGCACCTTTAAACGTAAATGGTTAATAAAATTCACAAAACAATTAAAGAATAATTAATTGTAATCTTCAGAAAATCACAATTAACAATTATTTAATTGTTAATTGCCACCAATACAGTAAACAATTAATTAAATGTTAATTGTTATTCTCCACTATAATTAACAATTAATCAGTTGTTATTTTTATTTTCCACTACAATTAACAATTAATTAATTGTTAATTATTTTTCTCCACATTACAATTAACGAACTGTTAATTGTAATGGAAGCAATTAACAATTTTTTTTATAAAATTCATGAAATCGGCTTTAAAAATCTTTGAGTTTAAATATGAGATCTTTTTATAAAGGGTGAACACACCAAAACTGCGACACTTAGAGATTACTACCAGCAACAATCTAGAAGGCTTTGAAATTATTATTTTTTGTATTGTATAACTTGGAAGTTTATATGTTATTAAAATGTTAAAGTTTAAGTTATTATTTGCTCCATATGCAAGTGATCGGTATTTTCATCGCACACGCGACATCATGTTCTGCACGACTGCGTCATTGACTTTACGCGATGCGCACAACTACTTTGTTTTGCACTCTTTAATTTTTTTTACTGTTTCACCTGTTTTCTTCAAGATTCCTTTGAGAATTGACCAATATTTCTTAATAGGACGTTGCTCTGGGCTATTGGGTGGATTGCAGTCGTGAGGTACAAAATTGATGTTATTTGCATTATACCACGGCAATGTGTCCTTGGCATAGTGGCAGCTTGCCATGTCCGCCTAGAACAGAAGCCTACTACCTCATATGTTGATAAATTACAGAAGACGCCTTTTGAGGCATTCATCCCGATAAACTTGATCATTCATTGTGCCGGATGGGAAAAAGGGTTGCTCTTACCGCCACAGGAACAACTAGCTTGCCAAACCATGTCGTTTTTTGGAAATCTGGACTTCATTTTTAGCTTACAGCTTTCAGGGGCATCTTGACGACTTGCAGCAGTATAAAAATCTTGGCCTGCAATATATTTTGAATTTTTAAAGCAGTAAGTTTCGTAGTCCATAACGATGCAGTTGTATTTTTTAATTTAGAATTCATACAACTTCCGACTGCGGGATTTCGTTGTAACATTCTACTTTGCGCCTCGGTCTGTCGCTGTTTGATCTGTAGAACATCTCAATGAAGCTTTCCGCTTTACCTTTTGTACTAAAAACTGCTATCTCCGCACGGATTTTGCAAGATAACGCGACAAAACCTTCGGATCTCGAGAAAATGCACTGAGGACCTTCCGAGCACTGTTTTTATCACTTTGACAATGTCAACCCCCGCTCCCTGGTTCTCTCGTAACTGCCAGGCCTTATTTGTACCGATTAAAACCCTGTAAACTGCCGAATAGTGTTATCTTTAAATTTTAGAAATTGTACTTGTACTTAAGGCCGGATCATTTATAAACTCGTGCAAAATGGTTTGTCTCGTTTCTAGCTCGGTTGCCCTTTTTAACTCAACTAGGAATCAAATTCAAATGAAATTTCTTCTACGTTCAACTAAGGTCATGGTCAACTTATGGTATTTAAATTTCAAAATATTCAAATCTTTTTGTGTAAGTTATAAGCTTTCCGAAGTGTCGCAGTTTTGGTGTGTTCACCCTTTAGCATAGTTTTTAAAACCAAAAACGAATATAATGCATTCAGGGTAATAATAAATAACACAAACAACTTATATGATAGTGATGTTCAAACAATTTTCTTTAAAAATATTCAAATATTTGTACTAACTCATTTTCCAATAGGACTGCGCAATTAATAACTTTATTATAACTCGAATTAATTGATTAAGCGCACAATCCGCGTTTAAGCGCTCGGCGCTAAAAATAAAATAAAAGCTATAATAAGCAGTGTTGCCGCGCCGTCCCAAGAAAATGTATCACCGACCAAGCCAAAAATGTATCCAAATGTATCCAATTTTCTTTTTTTACGTATCCATCTCATAATTTGTAAGAAAACCAAACATTTTGAAGAAAAAGACATAATTTAACCCATCCTAAGGACTTGGAATACGTGTATATATATTTTTATATTTCATAAAATCAAACATTTGTAATTTCAGTTTATAAATTACATCTTTTATACATAAGTATTTTGCAAAGTAAGTATAAAAAATAGTAATTAATATGTTACATTTGTACCTGTACACTATGAAAAGTGTGTGTAGAACTACTATTGAAAAATATCTATTCTTCAACAGGAATCTGTATAAATATACATACAGGATTCGATTTTGAACTTGAGATCTTTAAAATATATACATAAATATACACATGAAATGTTTAAAGTTGCAAAAATTTTGAAACTAAAAATACATTTCCTACAAATAATAAACATTAGGGGCTTAAATTTACTCTATTTTAAACGTTTTATGTGTTATTTTGCGCTCTGCGACAAATTTGGTATGTTTAAGTAAACAGGCAGTGTTTAATTTTATTACAGGTGTGCAAATTTGCACACATTAAAAGAGGAAAATGGTTACCTTTCTTCATATGCGCAAATAAACAAAAAAAAATTAGAGTGTATTTAAAGTCTTTTCAGTAAAATTCATAAAAATTAACTTAAATAAATCAAATTTACTTTTTAAATAGTGTATTTTAAACTACATTGAGATCTTCTTTCTTTTTATATTAACAAATGAAAGATATGAAAGAGATATATTTAATTTATATATATATATATTAAGATCTTGCTTAAAGCATTTTTTTAGCTAACTAAACAATTGCGCCTAAAAGCTTAAACAGACGGCAGCGTTGATCGGGATTATTTGGGACTTAATCCGCATCAACTGCAGTTAATTCCCGAGTTGATCGGGATTAACTGGGACTTAATCCGGATTAACTGCAGTTAATTCCCGAGTTGATCCGGATCAACCCTGCCGTCTGTTAAAGCTCTTATTACACTGCTTTGGTGAGATCTCTTCGTATGTTCATTGCTTCATTCACAAAAAATAAAATGCTCTAATTTCACGCTTAAGTAGCGATTTTTATAACATTTAGAAAACGTCATTAATGAAAATATATTTTTGAACGAAAAAAACTATAGAAAATATAAAATTTTGGCCTATTTAAAAAAGTATCCACATTTTTACTGATAGGAAAAAAAAGGTATCCCGCAAATATTCGTCTAAAAATGTATCCAATTGGATCTATTTAGATTCAAACGGCATTCCTGATAATAAGGCGAGATCAGCTATTTCCACAAATGAAATTGTAAATTTCTCATTCAGCCGGAGTCACAAATGGTGGTTTAATATTGGCAAATGTTCGATATGCTACAACAAAATCGATAACAATAAAAAGTGCTGCCAAACCAAAACCTCTAACTCCATAACCTACTTATCACGTTTTTCGACGCATTTACCTGATAGCGCACAAAAAATTTACATGAAGGGAAAAAAAGGCAAAAATCGCCCAAGGGGATTTCCTAAATTTTTACGCGCAAATGTCCAAAAAAAAACGCCAAATTGGCACTAAATCGCCCAATCTGGACACTCTGCTTACGACTAACAGGCTTACCTAATATCCGCGGGTTGCGTTTTGGTACGCACGCCGTCGAATTTGTTTTTTTGCGTCACCCGAAATTGGCTTGAGTGCGTTTGCATTGATTTCATTGAGCGAAATGTCAAATCAAAATGTCACGCAGAACAATAATTGGTAATTGAGTTAAGACGGATCTCCATACTATGCGTATACGTATGCATGCGTTTGACAGAAAAATTGAACATACAAATTTTTATGGCAGCACTTACATAGCAACGCATGAAAATGTAAGAAAATTTTATGAATTTTGATTTCTAAGTGTAAATGTGTTACGCCTTAGCTTCATGCGCACGCCATTCAATTTCGGCTGATCCCATCAGGGAAGCCAACTCGTGGGGAATTCCCCGATTTGCGGGGAATTTCAGTTTGCGTGGGGAATCGGGGAATGGACCGTTTTTTGGGGAATTTCAGTTTACCTGGAAAGTCGGGGGTTGAACTGTTTTTTGCAAGGAATTAGGTGTTAACTAGTTTTTTTCTTCTTTCTTTCACTAATTTCATGAATTAAAAAAATTGCATAAGGAATGCAACTGCAACTAAAAGTACATTTGCTTTCATATAATGAATAAACAATTTATTTTTATATGGAAGAAAACCGCAGCACCTTCGGCAAAAAAATTCTAAAACGAAAATTTTTAGCCACTTGAAACTTGCTTTTTATTATACTATTATTGAGAAAATCTAATTAGGAAGCTCGAAATTTTTACGAAAGTTTGTTAATATTTTTTTTAATATCACGTAAAGTTTGGAACATGGATTAATAATGTTCTGTTAAATAATGAACCATATTAAAAAAAATTACTCAAATTAAATAACAAAAACATAATAATAATTGTGAAAACTGGTCAAAATTTGGATCGACAAAAGTTTTTTACACCCCTGTAAGTATGCAAATATTATATGTAAATTTTTTATTCCTTATTTGTTAATTAACTTTACATTTACATTTAAAAATAAAATAAACAGAAAGACCAGCAATATATCAAACGACATAACATTTTTTGTACATAAATAAGGAGATATCTATAGGTGGGGAATTTTACGAAATTTCGGCCAAAATCGGGGAATTTTATTGTCGAAATCGGGGAATTATCAAAAATGACTTGGCTTCCCTGGGTCCCATAAAAGCTGTATGTGCATCAGGGATGAAAAATCGAAATTTCAAATTGTACCTAATTTGACAATACAAATGTATCTTTTTGTTGTCAAATGTACCTATAAAGTAGCTCACGATTTTGTTAACTTTTTCTATCATTTTCAGACAACTGGTAACAATTTAATATAATTAGACATTATTTGCCTTAACAAGAAAGTGATTAATATATCAATGCAGATGAATTAATAATCATAAAATTTCAATAAAGATATATGTATGTATGTACGTTGGGGTGGTCCAAATAAAAGTAAAGTAGGAATTTTAATGCTCTCCCCTCTAGGATTGTACTATACCGAAAAAATTATTTTTATTTAGAAATCAAAAAATATGTAGGGGTCGCTCAAAGCACTAGAAATTTTCCATGCATTTTATATGGGGAAAAACATGTTTTCGTATAAGTGGTATAGAATTTTTGAAAATCAATAATTTCGATCGGAAAACTTTGTTTCTCCTTTGGAGATTTTCAATAATATTACCCAATTGTTTATTTAACCATTTTATATTATTAACTATTTCTTATAGGACTCCTAAAATCCTCAAAAAATGCAATGGGGGCCCCATAAAAAATCGCTTTTATTATAAAGGGTAATATTAACGATTGGTTATTATTATTGGCAGTCTCTTAAAGAGGAGCAACGTTTTCCGATAAAAACATATCAAGAATTCTATACCATTTTTACGAAAACTCTTTTTCCCCATCTAAAATACATGAAAAACTTTGAGTGCTTTGAGCGACCTCTAAATATTTTTTTAAATAAAAAAAGGGGTATAATTTTTTTCGGTATCATTCATTCATTCATTTTATTTAACCCTGCTTATGAACTGTATGTTTTCAGCAGCCTTTCTAATAGTTACATTTGAGTTTACATGTTTGAGAATTACACAACTATTCAAAAATATGCTGAAAGTGAAAGAAATCAAAAAAGTATTTAACTCTTGTGGGGGCACCACCCTGCATATACCAATTCATACCCCATATCGACTGCTGAGTGGAAGATCGACTTATCTCAGCAGCCAGTTCGAAAACGCTCTATCTCAAAAAACTTTTCAAGAACGCCCTATTTCAGAATTCGTGTCAAAAACGCCCTAGCTGCCGATTCAAAAAAGCCCTATATCAGCACATTTTCAATACAGTTTGAAGTAAGATAGAGCGTTTTTGAACCGAATTCTGAGATAAGGTGTTTTTCAATAAAATTCTGAAATAGGGCGTTCTTGAAAAGTTTTTGAGATAGGGTGTTTTCGAACTGGCTGCCGAGATAGGTCGATCTTCCACTCAGCAGTCGATATAATCTGGCCAGACCATAGTATAAAATATGAAGAAAGGGAGGTAAAAACATCTAGTTTATTGTTTTTTATGATTGTATATTTCATATTTTATTCAATTCTTGTTTGAAATTAAGGAAAAATTATGAAAAATACCAGATAATTATTAATTTTCAATGGAGCGAAAACAACGTTGTGAATGTTTAAGACATAAAAAGTCCTAGCAATCAACAAATAGGAAACGAGTTTTTGTATATCTTTTAGCTGCACTGTAGTGCATATTTTTGCATATTTTGTTTCTGGTTTTCAGGGAAAAGAGATGTGCTTTTACCGTCAGGATGTAGTAATTAAAACTATAAAAATGTATTAATAAAAAAATTTATGTAAAACAAATCGATGTATACTAACCTGAAGAGGTTTACCAAAAAAAGATTCAGAATCAGATCTGGTAGAAAACTGTTTTCTCACTTTTGGGTTATTCATTCTGTCTTCGATATCCGCGGTCATAAGAGATTCAGCTAGTACACTGTAAAAAGTACGGCGAGCAACAATTGCTTTGGAAGGAGAATTTTCGTTGCAGTAAATCAGCCGTGCCCAGCGCAGGGCACTTGCTTATGGAGTTCTGCCGGCGTTGGGCATGCCTGCAGTAAATGAAAGTGGCCAGCGCCATAACGACGGCTGTGTTGTAAAAAATGACACCGACTTTATATTTATTGTAAACGAGAATAGTGTCTGGTTTTTAACATCATTAATTATTTTCATATACTTTTTCAGGAATATGGAAGTTATAATGAAGTGTGGAGTGCAATGGGGTAAGTGGTTGTTCTGGGTAAGCTGTTACGTTGCACTCAATCCCGACTCTTGCGTCCTCGTTCCCGCAATCTGGGATGGGCGAAATGCGGTAACCAATAGTGATCGGACTTCAAAAAAAATTGTGTGGTAGAATCTGGAAAAAATGTTGTAGATTTCAAAAAAATGTGGTAGATCTCTGGTTCTGGATCAAACTTTGTACAAAAATTAAAAAATTCTACAAGATTTCACCTAAATTGCAAACATTTGAATTATAATCTACAAAAAAAATTTAGTTTTAGTATAATAAAGTGCAAGATTGAAGTTGCTAAAAATTGCGTTTAGTTTTGGCATTTTTTTTCTTTGACAGTGTAAAGCAGTTTCTTCCATATCAAGATATTTGTCAAACATAATTTGAGAGATTTCTGCAACCTTGGGGAGTGCTGCCAGGTTTTTTATCACATCAGGATGTTGCGAATAAATGAGGCACTTTGCAGAAACCGATACTTGAGATTTGCCGGTTTTGACAATTCTAAAGTAAAAATAAACAACGCCTAAGAAACTTTAGATGCACTGAAATTTGCTAATATTTACTTTCACAAAAATCACCGCTTTTTAACATTTTCGCTATTAATTCTTTTTACAAATCATATATTTTGCAATTTAATAGAATAAAACCACGTTTCCTATCGAAAAGTTGATTATTGAGAAAATTTACTATGTTACAGTTTATTATATCCTCCTATTCGGCTTCGTAGTAAGTGTTTAGTGTTGGACAATTTTTGCTCTTGAAACTAAGAAAACTATGTCGAAAACTATTCAAAAACGCAAACATGTGGTAAATTTCAGACCTTGTGTGGTAGATGTGGTATATGCTCAAAAGAGTGGCAGATCTACCACAATGTGGTAGAAGTCCGATCACTGGTAACAAATCCCAGTGGAGTCTGGGGTCACGGTAGAAAGAGAGGGAGCTTCGGTAGGGCCACTTCGACTTATTCGGTTTAAGAGCTCACTGAAGTCTGCAGCATCTGTTCACCAGTAGGTGCGACTGCAAGCAGGCGTCTGTCTTGGAGCAAGCGCTTCGCCATATAAACGCCTATTCGGTTGCGAAACTACCCCCATCCCAGCGAACTCGGATGAGAACCCCCATTTTGATGACGACCATGGCAAACGATTAAATGACTACGATTTGAGGGCATGCACCTGGAATGTCCAGACCCTTAATGGGGAAGGTGCCTCTGCCCGGCTGGTTGATGTCCTCGTAAGGACAAAGGCTGACATCACCTCCATCCAAGAAATGCGTTGGACGGGTAAAGGCAAGACACGCCTGGGCCCTTGCGACGTCTACTACAGCTGGCATATAAAGGAGCGCAAATTCGGGGTTGGATTTGTGGTGGGCCAGAGACTCCATCGACGAGTACTGTCGTTCACCCCGATGGGCGTGCGTCTAACAACAGTCCGCATCATCTTCTTCAACATCTCGTTTATCTGCGCCCATGCTCCGACGGAAGAGAAGAACGAGGCGTCCAAGGATCTCTTCTATGAGCGCTTGGAGCGTACATATGAGCGCTGCCCCCGGCATGATATCTAAATCGTGCTTGGCGACTTCAATGCCAGGGTGGGCAAGGAAGGGATCTTTGGCGCCACTGACAGAAAATTCAGCCTCCACGACGAAACGTTCGTAGATTTGTACATACAAACTAGGGATGTTGCGAATGTGGAATTTTAGACATCCGCGGATGCGAATGCTGATGCGGATGTTTAAAAGCTAACATCCGCGGATGCAAATGCGAATGCGGATGTCAAATACAGGGAAAGCTCCCATATGTGGACACCGATGGTCACCTTTTTTGTTCGACTATGAGAGATGTCCGCTTATAGAAATTTTGTAAAGACAAATTAAAATTCATACTTAAAAAATTTAAATTGCGGGTTTCTAAATTAAAATAATATTTATTCTTCAATAGACAGAAACAGGGTGAATTAAAAATAAATTCAAATTTATGGCGTTTTCTTTCCTACCGACAAATCTCATTGCCCATTGGAAAAAAAGGCAACACTTTTTCTAGAAAAGAAAATATTTTTGAGTATGGACTATGTTCTTGAGTACATATACATATGTAGAAGCGCAAGAGTCAACATTTGACTGAAAAACAAAACAAAATTTACCGCTTGTTAGAGCCTCGCATCCGCTTATGGGAGAGTTTTTTTCATAACTGGACATTTTTGAGTATCCACATCCGTTTATCGGAAAGTCCGTGTATGGGAGAGCATTTTGTATGAAAAAAAAACCAAACATTTTTCGTTCCCAAGAATGTGTCCGCTTATAGGAGCGTCCGTCTTTGAGAGGTTTCACTGCATTTTAAGAAATATTTTTTGTGAGTACATTAGGTGATTTAGGTAAATCAAAAATTGAAATTTTAGTAATTTTTTATATTTTCTTTATTTAGTACTTAAATTAAAAAACTGGAACATTGTATTTAAGAAAGAGCAATTTCCTAACGGGTCGTAAATCAAACCTGCGCCATTAAATAACTACTCGCTCGAGGCGACAGACTTGAAAAACTTGAAACTTTACAAAATTGTAAATTCTTTTCGATTGACGCAGCACCAGTTGAGAGGACTAACTTCAGTTATTTTTGTATTTTTTTTTTGGTTCAATAATTCGAGAATTGCATCGGGGCTGCAAATGTCGTATGGATCCTCCTGACTTTCATCTTCACAATCTAGCATCATGGCAAGATCGCCGTTTAAACACCGTTGTGTTCCAATTGGGAGAACCAATTCTTTTGGTTGTTTCAGAATTTGGAGAACCTGTTACGTCATCAGCGTTTTTCTATTGTAGTTTTTGTAATTCATTTTTAATTCTGTCTTCTGCGAATGGTTTGAAAAATGTGTGCTTATAGCGTCGCGACGTTGTGAATTGGTGGATATGGCTAATAAATTGTTATTTTGTAGGAATGAAAATTTCGAGAAAATTCTGTTTTGAAAGTCGTGGCTGCCAGCGGAATAAGTTTTAAATCTTGTTATTTTGTTAAAAAGCTACCCCGTTTTTTAAAATAATTTCAATTATTTGAATCACGGACGATAAAGGTCTCAGATTTGCTTAATTCCCGGGTGACCTCTTGGAAAGGTTCACCTGCAATGAATAGCTTGTAATTAGTTTTTTTATTAGTGAGCTGAGCTGGGCTTTTCCTAGCTGCAGGCAGTCACAATTAATTACTCATCGCTGTCGGTACCATAAGCAATCAAATCCGTTTTGTTGTTCCATTCCATGCCCTCAATGTGTTTTGATATATTTTTTGAGGCACTTGCACAATATTCGCATTCTCAAAAACTCCGCATTGATTATTGCGAATAAGAAAGCGAATGCGAATGTTAAAATTCATGCGGAAGTTCCGCGGTTGCGAATGCGAATATTCGCAACAACCCTGATACAAACATACGTTTTTATACTATATAAAATAATGTAAAAAAATTAATTTAAAACAAGCTTTTGTTTAAGATGTACAATCAAAGGAATAAAATGAGGTAGTGTAACAACAGGTTTTTTTAGCAAGAAAATTTTGTAAAAGCTGCACTAAAATGAATAAAATAAAATAAGTTAAGCTTTCGTTAAACTTACTAAAAGCCAAATAGTGAAAGGAGCTACTCAAACTCTAATGAAAATTACTAACAATTTATACTGATTACTTCGTTTTTTAAAAAATTTGCCGCGCGAATAGCGAACCTCTATTTACATATCTGCATATCATGAATACATACCCAGCAAAAAATCGGTAATCGCTTTTAGTGGTAACGTGTTCTAGAAGGCATAGCGTTATAATGCCTTCGGATTTTTTCGCTTCTTTTAGGCATTGCCGGTAATGCAGAGTAGAATGTCCTACAATATTTTATTTGTTTCTCTTCTTTGCTTCATTTCAGGGAATGCAAAGTAAAATGTCCTACAATATTTTTTTTTATTTCGCTTCTTTGCTTAATTTCGGAGAATGCAAAGTAGAATGCTGCATCGTAGTCAGCTGAAAAATAGAATGAATATCCAAAAATTCTTTTACTGCCGTTACTTTCTGTGGAAATTTGTCTCGCATAAAAATCATGTTTTGCTTTGTTCAATTTGCAGCGAAGTTGAAGTCAGTCAATGAAGTACAGGAGTAAGGAAGTACAATTTTAAGCTTAATTAAATATGCATGTATTTATGTACATACCGATTTTTAAGGAAAATCCAAATACCTAAATACATACATATGTATGTATAAAAACTGATTTATAAAAAATTAAATTAATTTAAATCTTTTAAGATATTTTCTGATTTCAATTTAATGTAAATAAGTATGTACTTATCTAGGCATTCTACATTAGTTTCTCTGTAAGGCATTCTTTGTTCGCTTCTCTGGATTCTGTTTATCCATGCGTTCTCCCTTCGTTTGAAGGTAATGCTGCGGGTAAGGGCTTACCNTGTACATACCGATTTTTAAGGAAAATCCAAATACCTAAATACATACATATGTATGTATAAAAACTGATTTATAAAAAATTAAATTAATTTAAATCTTTTAAGATATTTTCTGATTTCAATTTAATGTAAATAAGTATGTACTTATCTAGGCATTCTACATTAGTTTCTCTGTAAGGCATTCTTTGTTCGCTTCTCTGGATTCTGTTTATCCATGCGTTCTCCCTTCGTTTAAAGGTAATGCTGCGGGTGAGGGCTTACCGCCAATGACATGCCCAAGGGTAAGCGATTCCTATCGCCTAGCTCGTTTCCACTTTCGTTTCTGTGGTAATCGTGTTTTTTGCTGGGTATGTACATATGTATACCTGACCAATTATGCATGTACTCTGAATTCTCCGACAAGCTTTTTTAAAAACGAAGTACATCAGTAAAAATTGTTAGTAATTTTCATTGGAGTTTGAGTAACTCTTTTCACTATTTGGCTTTTAGTAACTTTAACGAAAGCTTAACTTATTTTATTTTATACATTTTAATGCAGTTTGACCAAATTTTCTTGCTAAAAAATCTTTTGTTACACTACTTTATTTTATTCCGTTGATTGTACATGTTAAACAAAAGCTTGTTTTTAAAACATATTTTTTTAAATTATTTTATTTTGAACTTTATAGTTTTATTTTATACAACCAAGACATAATATTTTTATTAAGGGCTGACTCTCCATTTATGAGCATAATACATTTAATATAAGCGGCGTAAATCTTTTCGATCATCTGTTTAGGCTGAGCAAAGCACTTTGAGTTCAGGTAGCGAAAAAATTGTACGATGGAAAAAATGGCTGAAAGTTGGCAACTGTTGAACTGAGCGGAACTACTCAACTGTGCGTTTCGAGGACAACCAGTAAACGGTTATACAATCTTAGTCTTATGAACGCGCCCAATGTGTCACGAATTAGGAGCATTATCAGAAACGAATCGGTGTCTTATTTAATTTAATCATTCAGTTCAAGTACACCAGGTAGGTGCTCTATAGATATTCGTATAGGAATATTACAAGGTTACCAGCTGATTCATTCAAACTAATTTCCGGTATGTTATCTTACCAAGAAATTCACGATAGAATCTATCATACCAGTGCCTAGAACTTTACTACTTAAGTGCGGCGGCAAATTACGCTCTGCTATCACTAGAAGTAGTGAAAACGCTGTCAAAAAGCTGCTAAGGGAAGATCACACGATTTGTACATTTGTACAAATTTGTACATTTTGGCAGTCACAGAGTGGTGTTGTTTAGAAATTTGAGTTCAGCTCAATAAAAGAATTTCCGAACAACATCACTCTGTACCTGCCAAATGTACAAATTGAGTGATCCCTGCTTAACCCTCTAGTAGGCCAATGGGGTGATTTTAGGACGAGAAATCCAAAAATAATGTCCATTTCGATCTGTGACAGTAACTTTTTCCTACAGGGGAGAAAAACCAAGTCCGTCTGAAAACGGGCTCGCCGATATACTTTGACATATTTTCAGATTTCTCTTACACAATGTTGACTTACGAACCGGCAATCCCGTCTGCAGACAGTCAAAAATGCAAACTGGGTTTTTATATGTCGGCAAGCCGGTCTGTAGACGGTCTGTGTTCGAAAGCAATTTTCTCCATTTCGAATGGTGACATAATTATAAAACTTATTATAAAATACGATGGTTTTAACTACGAAATCCACCGAATTTTTTATATCAAAAAATTTTTCAAAAGAAAAAGTATCTTTAATTACGAAATTACTAAGTAGCAAGAAATAATTAATTTTAACCGCGTCTTTCACAATCTGTAATTCAACTGCCGACGAAAATAAAACGGATTGACATAACGGATTCAAATTTACTTCGCCGTAAGGGTACGATTTTTGTCTAAAGATCGTTCCTTACGAATATAGAAAAAAAAATTATAGGTGCACTAAAAAGGTGTTTAGTTAACGACGTCTGGAGGCGGTTCAGCCTACTAGAGGGTTAAGATGAAAACATACGGAGCTGCTAAAACGTTAAAATTTAAAGCTAGTATAAGTGCATAGCATACATTTAGGTTTTATGTTTGCTTTCGAACGAAGTATATCCACCCTCCAGTACGGCTGGGGTCAATCGCTACTTTTGAACCGCTACTGCGCCGACTCCTAGGTAAGTAGCTACTCTATTAAACCGTGGTAGTGCACATGGTAGTGCAGAGTCAAACCAGTTGGAAGCAGAATAGCGAAAAACTACGACAGAGGGCGCCCATAAATCACGCAAGAGACTACTTTAGTAACTCCCGGTAGTGCAGAGAGAGCCGATGGTGACTACCGCCTAGGACATTGCCTTGTAAAAGTAATTGCTGAAATACACTGCAAGTAATCGGTCGGTAATTGACGGAGTTTACCAGGTAGCTACCGATTCATCAGTCCTGTAGTCGCTCCCCCGTACTGCAGGGTAGTATTACAAGAATACATAATTAGCATTCTGTGGAGACATATATAAGTTAACTACATACAAATGTATGCATGTATGTATATCCATACATGAGCAAACATGCCATACGGAGGTATACCGCGCGGTACCATACCGCTGCTTTAGCAAGCCTTTATAATGAAAACAGCTCCTAAGGGCCGTTTTCTAATGTAAGCTGTAAAGTGGCCTTTACTAACAGGGCAGATAAATTGTTCCTCACTTTAAAGTGTTTTCGTTTTCTTACCTTGCCGGTAAAAATTAATTTGTTATTCCGTATAGTGAAACTTCACTACATTTCCGGGAGTGAAACTTCACTACATTCGTCATAAAATTTCAAAGGTTGGCAATGCGACATAAGCAAATATAGAGCAAGAGCAACTGTTAGCAAAAACCAAAACCTTGGTTGAAATATCTAATATATCTGATTCATAAACCAAAACCAAACCAAAATTTAAAGTTGGGTACAAATTTTAAAGGTTGCATCGGGTGAGCAACAGTTTATCGATTCGAGAAATTAATGCGCTGATGAGAAAACGAAAACTCGTATATCGAGACGATAAAGTGGCCGGTAAACTAAAGGTTAGATGAGAAAACGGCCCTAAGTATAAAGATTTTATTTTGTTGCTTTAAATCAGAGGCGGGCATTTTTTGATTTTCCAAACACATGTAACTGGGCTTCAAAATTCTGCTTGCTGCGACGTCGCCACATGTATACTATCATCGTCTTCATGCGTCTTACGATAATTGACGATTGACTGATGCTTCGCTGGTATTCCGGCAAAGCAAATCAAATCAGTTGCTGTTGAGAGTGTTCGGACGCACAAAGTTTTCTTAGTGGTAAAAAAGCATGAAAAATTGTGGCACATTCCAAAACAATGTGGTAGATTCAAATAAATAAATTTATAAATATGTTATATGCACTTATGGTCAGCTGATTAAGTTAAGTGACATTTTGACCAGCTTTGGCTAATTACATTTTTTGTTTATTTATTGTTTATCTTTTTTTTTGCTGACGGTGCTAGGCCTTTTCTTCCATATAAAAGAAATTGCCAATCATTAAAAACCAACACGATTTTTAGCGCTTGAAATTTGCACTTTTAGCTATTAAATTTTAATGGGCTATAAAACTCCATACCTAAAACTTTTTTGGAAATTCTGAATAAAAAGCCAAAGCAACAGAATAAGATACCTCTTTTTTAGAAATGCTCTATCATTTTCTGATAGAGAATGATTTTCTGATAGACATTGATAACTTTCGTGTTGATGTATATTACTTTCACCAGCCCTAAATTTAATAAAGAACGCTGCTTTTAATTCTAAAAGCTTCTTCGATCACCCTCTTTCACCTTTTCAAAATGACTATGACACAGTTTGTTTTGTCTTTTTAAACAAGACATAACATTGCGACTCATAACGCGAAAGCAAATCCCGCATTGCGCATACCAAGCCATGTTTTCTATGCAAAAAAAACAAATTTATTTCCCATTCCTCCCGAAACATTTTATGTGTGCATTATTCGAATAGTTGCGCAGTGAAGTCTCAGCAACTGATTTGATTTGCTTTGCCGAAGTGCTAGCAAAGCATCATTCAGTCGTCAATTATCGTAACCCTGTAGGGAAACGAACTAGTGCGGAACTGGTTCGGTTCTAGTGCGTTTGGAACCATGACTAGTATGCGTTAATTCTCTTTTGCATGCTGGCGAATTTAACATTGCGATGTCCTAGGAAGTGTCAAGTGTCCACCGTTGCATCCCTTTAGCTCTAGTTCCGAACCAGTTCTAAACTCGGCAGATGAGATCTAGTTCGTTCTGCACCCCTTTTTCTATAGTTCCGAACCAGTTCCAAATTCGACAGATGTGATCTAGTTTTTGTCATAACGACTTTCTGCACTGCCAAAGCTGATATCAAAACGGAGCTTCGATTGGTAAAATTGTTTTCCAAATTGCTAACGGAGCATTATTTGTAATCGACACAATAAAAATGAAATAGTAGTTATTTCCATTTGAGCGAAAAAATAAGACTCAATAATAATTCATAAAATAATGATTAAATGCTAATTTAAGTTATTTTACTCATAATGATGAGCGTACCTGCTTTTAAAATTTAAAATAAAATAGTTTAGTGAAAGTATCACATTTCGCTTCTGCATTTGTTTTTGGCGATAAAGAACTAGTACTGCACTAGAAATTTGGTTCACTAGTTCGTGTTTTCCCTACAGGGAAGACGCACGAAGGCGATCATATCATCTATGTGTCGACGTCGCAGTAAGCAATGTTGTTTTCTGCTGTAGAAAATACCCATTCATTATTGCGCAAATTAACAAAAAAAAAAATAAATAAGTTTCAAGATCTGCAAGTGGTAACGGGTGATTTTTTTGAGGTTAGGATTTTCATGCATTAGTATTTGACAGATCACGTGGGATTTCAGACATGGTGTCAAAGAGAAAGATGNATAAAATAGTTTAGTGAAAGTATCACATTTCGCTTCTGCATTTGTTTTTGGCGATAAAGAACTAGTACTGCACTAGAAATTTGGTTCACTAGTTCGTGTTTTCCCTACAGGGAAGACGCACGAAGGCGATCATATCATCTATGTGTCGACGTCGCAGTAAGCAATGTTGTTTTCTGCTGTAGAAAATACCCATTCATTATTGCGCAAATTAACAAAAAAAAAA
>NW_016162946.1:24162-39356 GCF_001687245.7 Rhagoletis zephyria | reverse complement strand
CTCTTTTAAAATTCCTTAACATATTTACATATTTTGAAACTCAGTGGCAGCGTATTTTAATTGAAAAATCTTAAATAAATACGTAAACTTCATTAAATGTTTATGGTTTATTCAAGGATTTACATATTTATGTAAGTTAACAAAAATATGTAACTACATCAATAATTATGTTCGCTTAAGTACCCGCATCGAGGTACTTATGCGGGTTCTTTTAAGTACCCANTTTTACTGTATTTTTAAAATTTGATATTTTTAAACAGTGTGCGTTTGTAATGAAATTTAAATATGTTATATAAAAATTTAAGCGATTTTAGATAGGTGAGCAATAAATAAAAATTGTTTAGTTCTCACCAAAATTAAAAAAATAATTCCTTGTTATTTTACCTGTAATTTAAAATACAAAACTTTTGGAGACAACTAAGAATCAGCCATAAATTACGATAGTGTGAAAATGCTTTTATGCAAATATACACTTTAAAATATAAATTTAAAATTTTAAAGTTAAACTAATTGAACCATTTTCATCCAACCTACGCATAAACACGAGTTGGCCTAAGTGCTTTCCGGAAATCCGATTTCTTAGCTTCGTTGCTGTAAGCCCTGTATGGGAGAAAAGCCTTTCCGATGGAACATAGGGGGCGAGTATTGGCAGAAATTTAAGTGCCACTTTATAAACATGGGGATATTCTCCCTTTAAAGTAGCCCAGCCTGCTAATGGATTAGGATTATCCACACGACTAATAATCGGCCTATTTAAATATTGCCGCATCTCAACTGAAATTCCACCAACATCTTGATCGGTGTTTAAAATTTTGTCCCTTACGGATTGGTCAAATTCGAACCAAAGACTGTCTGTAGAGCTCGCAACGTTTTCCGAATTTGTTACTCGTTGAATATTGTCAATCAAAATTCTAGAATCAGCTGCAAAGAGATCGCACACCATTGAACCTGAAATCAGATATTTTTATAAATATGTGCATACTTGCTATCAAAAATAAGTTGAGAGGCAGATAGGTAAAACAATTTCTTTACAAATTCTGAGAAAAATCTGTAAAAATATTAAAAATAGTTAATATATACTTGTTGATGGCATCATGATAAAAATATATATTGCAAGGTAGAACCGCTGAGAGCAACTTTTAGCATTTTTGACGTTTGCAAACAATATGACTTTTAAATCTAAAACCCACACACATATTCTCATTTTCAATCTCAAACAACAAAAGTTTTATATGAAATTAAAATGAAGGCAAACTTTAAAAAAGTCGTGGCCAACGAATTGAAAGAACCATTGTACCTTATTAGGTTTTTATCATGGACGGCGAAAAAAATTTGTCACTCACGTTATGTTTGTATGTACATAAGTGTGGGCCGAAAATCCGCTTTTTTAGAACTTTGACTGGTAATAGCAAAATATGGTTCATTATGCTTTAAAAAAATCTGTGTGAAATTTGGAATTTTTTGGTCAATATCCTAGGCTCTCCCAAGCCCATCAAAGTTCAATATGCTCAAAAAATAAAAAATTAATTAATAAATTATTTAATAAATTTTTGTACTAAAATTGCAATAATCTTCGAAAGTATTAGTCCTACATAATTTGGTATATGGACCTTTTTTGTAGAGAATCGAAGTTAGCTAAGAAATATTTTTTTTTAGTACTTGGACTTGAGAGAACATAGGATATTGACCAAAAATGTTCACATTTCACACAGATTTGTTTTAGAGCGTAATAAACCATATTTTTGCTATTACCAATTAAAATTCTAAAAAGTGGATTTTCGGCCCACGCTAATGTGCATATGTAATGGCCACTCGCTCGCACAACGCAACGGGGCAATGCAATTTTTACTTGAACCAGGGATGGAAAGCGAAGTTTTAAAATTGTACCTAATTTGGGAAAAATATATACAGTGCCGGACAAAAGTACTGGCACAGAGAATTTTTCGCAATATATTCAAAGTTCTTTTTTTTCTAATGTATTCTCAATATTTTGTTAATAAAAATATAGTTCACACCTCACCATAAAACATAAAAACAAAATTTCTGAACTCAGGAAAATTCAGTAAATTTGTGTACTAACTTGCAACTTTCTATTCAGATTTGTTGGAAAAATTCTGGGTATGCAGTTTTATGTTCCATTCTAATATAACAAAGTGCAAATTTAATTTGCGTTTGGTTTAATTTAATTTGCGTTTGGGTGAAATTAATGCGCGTTTGGGTTAGATTAATTTGCGTTTGGGTTATATTAATTTGCGCTTGGTTTAATTTAATTTGCGTTTGGGTGAAATTAATGCGCGTTTGGGTTAGATTAATTTGCGTTTGGGTTATATTAATTTGCGCTTGGTTTAATTTAATTTGCGTTTGGGTGAAATTAATGCGCGTTTGGGTTAGATTAATTTGCGTTTGGGTTATATTAATTTGCGCTTGGTTTAATTTAATTTGCGTTTGGGTTAAATTGATTTGCGTTTGGTCTAAATAAATGCGCGAATGCTATATGCCCTGCAAACAAATGCTCCCGAAATCTTTAAGAGTATCGGAAATTTGTTACGATTCTTTTAGGAACCTTTAAAGAAAACATATGAAGCGATTGACAAGAACTAGTAAAGAAACTTATGTACGATTTCTTAAAGAAAATTAAAAAAAAATTTTGAAATCTTTCAGAATTTTATGAAATCCTGGTATGCAGAGTATACATATACATACGAATATGAATAGATAAAAAAAGATGTTGATAACACAAGGAGTTCATTCCAACGGTAAATGTTGTTATCGTACGATTGCTACAACCTGTAGTTATTGAATCATGTTCCTGTGGTAAGCGTAGCTAGAGTTGGACTTACGCCGGTTATTTTTTGATGAAAAAATTACATCGACATCGATCATGAACCAATTAGAACAGATCTGACCGGTTGAGAAGCAGGCATTTGTAATAGCAATTGAGAAAAAAGTGCGTGACGTTCGTAATTTTGAAGTTTGCTATTTCTGTTTCGCTTCTGTCTTTATGTGTATTTTGTCGGTGGTTTATTTCAGTGATTTTAAAGCGATTTTCAATAAATTTTTTGTGCAATTGTAATTAAAATGAAGTCCGCGGTGATTGGTTGCAAAAACTCGTACAAAAATAATAAATTAGTTTGCACTAACATGTGCTACAAAATTGCTTGAATTTTTTTCTTTATGCTTCATCTTCATATTCTTTGTTTACTTTTCAAAGAAAATAACATGGCGCCGAAATTACAAACGTCAGCCAGGAAATCACTTTCTTCTTTAGCTTCATCTTGTCAGATCTTGTGTAGTTGGATCATGGACATCGATCTCGATAACCATAATAGGGCCGATTATGTTCTTTGTAATTTTTTTTGGGGAATTGATTACTGCACACTTATAGAAAATATGCTTAATATCATGATACAATGGGGGTCAAGGCTGTTGATATTGCTTCATATGTGTTGTAATGTTCTGAGTCAGGAGCGGATGGCTCAAGACCGACCATACGTGGCGACGAGTCACACCCTTCGAGAGGTGCCTCTGCTTTTACTGAATATGGCGGATCTAGAGAGGACAACTCGATAAAACCCGTAATTCCGAGTGTCATCCGTACCGTGCTTATGGGATGAATGGCACTACGTAAGTGTGTCTTATAACGGTGGCCTCCAGATACCTGGCGCCCTCTGGTTGTAAGAAGTGTTGCTTGGGATACTGGGGGCTATATCTCAGCTGACATCCCTTCCCCCATACTCGTGGGATACACATGGATAGTAACAAAAATTCAAACCAAAAGCCAGAAGGAGCTGCACAGCTCCAAACAATGGCCAATGCTGGCCTTTCGACTTCTGTCGAAACCGAAACCATCGCTACAGAACTACTGGGGGCGCATAGTCCCTCGTATGATGTAGAGATGGTGGATACTAGCGTGAGACAGGATGCAAGTCCCGTCAGAACGCTATCTGATATCTCGCCGAAGGATGAGCAGAAGTTGCCTCTCCGGTGAACAACTCATATCTCCAAGCTCGAGAGCGGGAGCGGCTTAGCGGAGCCGGTCGGAAACGCCTCAAGCGTTACATGGAAAAGGGAATGAGCTATGAGCAGGCTAGAGAAAAAGCCAAAGAACCCGGTGGCCCACCACGGAGAAAAAAAAATTCTCCAAAAGAGACCTAGGTCTGATAACTCCACACCGCAGGGGCGATCCCCGAAGAAATTTGTCAAACCAGGTGAGGAATCTGCAGGGGGCAGGCCACCGCTGAGGCAACTGTGCCTCATGCATCTGCAGATTGTCGCGGGTGACCAGTTTCCTTTAGGGATGCACTGTGCGGAGTGAAGCTGGGAATAGTCCCAGAGGACTATCCACCCACATTGTGGTCAACGGATGAGCTTAGAGCTATCCAAAATGCCATCCTCAGGGTGGTAAGGAGCAACACATTTAGCGCTGTAAAGCCTATCTTTTAGGGTTGCACCTTCCACTCGGGATGGCTATCCATCAGTTGCAGATATGCTGCGACCGCGGGGTGGATACGGAACACTGTTCCAAAGCTGGCTCCATGGAAGGAGGCGAAGATGAAAGTATCGAGGAGGCAGAAAAACCTCGCCGCATCATTCTTGTGGGACTCTTCCCGGAGCTGCCAGTGAGGATGCGCTCAGTCTGCTGCAGGCACAGAATGACGGCCTAAGAATTCCGGACTGGCGCCTTCTGAATCGAGTACGCAGATCAACAATGGCGGAAATCACCATCGCAGTTGACCCGCTATCAGCAGACACGCTAAAGCACCGCGGGAACGTGGTAAACTATGGCTTTGGCGTAGTAAAACTTAGGGAGAAAGCCAAACCGTCGATGCCCATGGTAGCTAAAGATGCCGCCGACACCGATAAACCTAACTCGGAGGAACAACCTTGCTACCTTGCTGCTCCAAAGACGTCGCCGTAGCTCCCAGGCAGGTACCCACTGACACGCAAGTGCAGCAGAAGTCATCGGAGGTTGACATTGGTATAGACCCAACAGAGCTACACGTAATACACATAGCTCCAACGTTGCGTCCGAAAACTGCAAAACCAACATGCCCAACCCTACAACAGGTGCTGGACGAAGCCCAAAAGAACGTCGGACCAATCGCATCCCCAAAGCCTGCAAAACGGCCACCACTAGTTGGCAGCTCCAAGGCGGTTATTTCCAGCCGCAAAGGCAAGGGAGATGCAAGGACGGCTGAAGAAGCGGTCCTGCTGAAGGGCAATAGGTGGCTGCTCGCAACCGAAAAGACCGCAAGTAATGGCATCTCACCCCAAAAACTTCACAAATCCGAGGCACATTAAATGCCTCCAAGTGAACCTTCACCAAGATAAGGCAGCATCAGATGTTTTGCATAAGAGGTTCACAAACGAAGGCTTAGGTGTAGCCTTCACCCAGGAACCCTGGATATTAAGAGGCGACGTCAAAGGCCTTAATATAAAGGGCGGTAAGATTATCTATGCCGCCAGCTGTCGCCCAAGAGCGGCGATGCTATTAAGTAACAAACTAACGTTTCTCCCTCTTTCACAGTTCATTACGGCAGATCTCGTTGCGGTATGGGCCAAAATTCCGACTGCTAGGGGGGTGCAAGGGGCAGTACTTGCCTCCGCGTACTTCCCGGGTGGGGAGGAGATAGCCCCGACACCTGAAGTAAAGGCGCTTACTGATCACTGCCAACGGAGTGGTATACCTTGGATCCTCTGCTGTGATGCAAATGCCCATAGCACTGTCTGGGGGAGCACCGACACCAACAAGAGGGGTGAGTACCTCCTTGAGTTTATAAGTAGTTATAATATAAGCATTATGAACCATGGCAATGAACCAACGTTTAGGAACGCTATTAGAGGGGAAGTCTTAGATCTTACTCTAAGTAGTCAGAACATGGCAGCGTCTGTCACAAACTGGCGCGTCTCAGGGGAAGTATCAATGTCGGACCATATGCACATAGAATTCGACATTGGCCACTCTCCTGAGCATGAACTAGTTTTTAGAAATCCCAGAAAAACGAACTGGGAACTCTTTCGCTTTATCATTGAAGAAGGTGGAAACAGCCATGGTGGTCAAATTACGACTGCGCACGAGCTTGAGACTGAAGCTGAACAGCTTCATTCAGATATTAGAATAGCTTTCAATAATAGCTGTCCCCGAGGAAAGGTAAAATCCAAACGTGATGTGCCTTGGCGGAGCAAGAAGCTTGAGCAAATGAGATGCCAAGCCAGAAAATTATTCAATAGAGCAAACAAGACGGGTGATTGGAATCCGTACGAATTTGCACTAACTTCTTATAACAAAGAATTGCGGAAATCCAAAAGCTGGCTGGCGAAACCACTGCGAGGAAATAAAGAGCCTCCCAGAGGCAGTACGCCTCCAAAAAGCTCTAAATAGGGAACACAAAAATACGATCGGCGCTCTAACGAAACCAGATGGTAAATATACTCAGCACCCGGGAGAGACTTGCAGACTTCTGCTAGACACTCACTTCCCGGGCTGCAAAGCGGGCTATTATATACCGGAATTGGGTGTCCCAGCACGCACTTCTGGTAGAGAGCAAAGCCTTGCAACTAAACTTACCACGGTAGAAAGAGTGCAATGGGCGGTATCTACCTTCAGCCCATACAAATCACCAGGACCAGATGGGGTCTATCCTTGTCAACTCCAACAAGGAAGTAACTATATAGCCCCAGTCCTCTCCAGACTATACAGAGCGTCGCTCCTACTGTGTCACATTCCCAGTAGATGGGCAGAGGCTAACGTCGTATTTTTACCGAAGGCAGGTAAACCGGCCGCTGTGGTATAGTGGTAAGCAGTGTGCGCTTCCACTCCACAGCACCTAGGTTCAAGCCCTGGTCAAAGCAACATCACGAAAAAATATAGAAAAAAGTTTTTTTTCTTAACAGCAGTCGTCCCTCGGCAGGCAATGGCAAACCTCCGAGTGTATTTCTGCCATGAAAAACAGCTTCTCATAAAACTACAATCGCCGTTCGGAGTCGGCGTAAAACTGTAGGTCCCTCCTCTTTGTGTGACAACATCAAGGCGCACACTGACATATGTGTAAGCGCCAATCTATTATTATTATTAGGTAAACCGGAGCAAATGCCTTCATTCTACAAACCAATTAGCCTCAGCTCATTTTTCCTAAAAGGAGTGGCAACACATCAGAGAAGTCAACCTAACGGAACGACCACTGAATAAGAACCAATTTGCGTATTAACCAGGCAAGTCCACTGAGACTGCCATTCACAGCCTTACATCGAAAATCGAAAAGGCTCTGGAGTCTAAGAACATAGCCCTTTGTGCCTTCATTGACATTTCAGGGGCTTTTGACAACACGTCATACAGGGCAATAAGAGATGCCCTGATATGCAAGGGAGTGAGCCCCATCATAATAAATTGGGTGCTTTCTATGCTAAAAACAAGGAAGATCAGGATGGAGCTGGGAGGCACGAAAGAATCTATTACAGCCACAAGAGCTTGCCCTCAAGGGGGTGCACTTTCTCCTCTTCTGTGGACTATGGCTATAGACGAACTCCTCTTCCTACTGAACGACCATGGCTTTGAAACACAAAGTTATGCAGACGATCTGGTAATTTGTGTAACAGGGCTGCATGGCGAAACGATCACCAACCGCACGCAACAAGCCCTGCGCATTACGCAAAGATGGTGTGACACCAAAGGATTATCCATTAATCCTACTAAATCTATTCTGGTTCCGTTTACCCGAGGGAAAAAGTTATCAATGACAGAATTTACTCTGGGCGGCACTAAAACAGGGCTCTCAAATGAAGCAAAATACCTGGGGGTGTGACTGGATAAGACACTCACCTGGAATGTACATTTGGATGCAACCGTAAACAAGGCAATGAGAGCCTTCTTCGCATGCAAGCGACTTTACGGGAAGACATGGGGACTCTCCCCCAAAATGACTTACTGGTCATTCAACACAGTTGTGAAGCCGATAGTCACCTATGCATCCTTGGCATGGTGGACAAAAGCGACACAAAGAACTGCTAGCGCAAAACTAAGCAAACTACACCGAATGGTGTGCATTGGTATAACAGGGGCTATGCGGACCTGTCCTGCTGATGCACTTAGTGCTCTTGTAGGCATACCGCCCTTCCCAATTCTAATAGAGAGGGAGGCCAGTCTCTCGGCACTGAGAATCCTAAACACTTCCGAGTTAAAAACCGGAAACATGACAGGTCATATGAAGGTCCTTATGAAATTCACAAATGACCCCACAATGCATATGAGGGACTCAGTAGCTCTGATACTAGTGATTTCTAGGAATTTCAAGGTATCTATTGCCGACCGAGCATCCTGGAGCACAAGAAACCCCTACACCAAACCCGGAGCTGAAGTTTGGTACACTGACGGATCAAAACTTGAAGATGGAAAAACTGGAGCTGGTATATTTGGGCCGAATTTTAAAAGATCGATACCAATGGGNTAACAGGGGCTATGCGGACCTGTCCTGCTGATGCACTTAGTGCTCTTGTAGGCATACCGCCCTTCCCAATTCTAATAGAGAGGGAGGCCAGTCTCTCGGCACTGAGAATCCTAAACACTTCCGAGTTAAAAACCGGAAACATGACAGGTCATATGAAGGTCCTTATGAAATTCACAAATGACCCCATAATGCATATGAGGGACTCAGTAGCTCCGATACTAGTAATTTCTAGGAATTTCAAGGTATCTATTGCGGACCGAGCATCCTGGAGCACAGGAAACCCCTACACCAAACCCGGAGCTGAAGTTTGGTACACTGACGGATCAAAACTTGAAGATGGAAATACTGGAATTTTAAAAGATCGATACCAATGCGCAGCTACCCCACCATTTTCCAAGCATTTAAAAACATCTGCATTATGTCGGACAGTCAGGCTGCCTTGCTAGCACTGAGGTCCCACATAATAACATCCAAACTAGTGTACGACTGCCTCAACACCCTAAACGGTCTTGGAAGCAAGAACACAGTATTACTGGGCTGGGTGCCGGGGCATGAGGGCCACGACGGCAATGAACAGGCGGACCGCCTAGCAAAACACGGAGCTACCACACTATTCTATGGCCCGGAACCCTTCTGCGGGCTCACCAAAGCCCACTTAAGGGAGGTCATAAACAAGTGGGTCGACAAAAAATTCGAAAGGCACTGGAATGAATGTCCGGGGCAAAGACAAGCTAAGCGGTTCATCTGTCCATCACGAGAAGCTTCAAAAAAGCTCATAAATCTAGGCAGGGAGGACCTTCGAACTCTCACTGGGTACTACACGGGACATTGTTCCCTGCGTTATCACCTCAGTAAAATGAATCTTTCAGACACGAGCGTCTGTCGCTTCTGTGAGATGGACGAAGAAACGCCAGAACACATCCTTTGTGAATGTGTTGCTCTCGCTAGACGCAGACTCGCTCACCTAGGCGGTACAACACTTAATCCATTCGAAATATGGAACAAAAAGCCCACCGAAGTGCTAGCTTATATTAAAAGCCTTCATATATAGGGTAAAAGGCCACGCACAATAGACCACCTTAGAGGTCGCAGTGCTCAAGGCTCATAATAATAATAATAATAANGAACCCTTTTGCGGGCTCACCAAAGCGAAGAAACGACGAAGAAACGCCAGAACACATCCTTTGTGAATGTGTTGCTCTTGCTAGACGCAGACTCGCTCACCTAGGCGGTACAACACTTAATCCATTCGAAATATGGAACAAAAAGCCCACCGAAGTGCTAGCTTATATTAAAAGCCTTCATATATAGGGTAAAAGGCCACGCACAATAGACCACCTTAGAGGTCGCAGTGCTCAAGGCTCATAATAATAATAATCATGATACAATAATTTTTAGAAAACTTAAAATTTTTTGACATAAACCGCGTCTGTGAAAAACACGCAATGTGACCACTGCTACGATATAAAACTTGGGGATTTTCGCTTGTTATATTAGATATTTTTAACAGAACATGTAAAGATTTATGTATTTCATAACTGATTATTTAATTTTTAATATACATATACGTAATTAAAACATACATTCTTGCCACTGCAAATCGCATGAATAAAAATCATAAAAGCGAAAATGTTTCGGCAATATTTCTTGTTTAAAATGTTTTAGATCCATCGCACACCACGGATTTAATCGGTCCCGCGATTAAGTTGGTGTAGTGTGCGCACCTCCATACATCTTCATGTACATACTACCCTACTATTTAAATAGGCGGCCGATAGATAAAGTCTGTGGTACGCGGTGGCTCTTATACATAGCTGTATCCTTACATCTATTGCGTGAGTTGCAATATCCACGGAAGCAGCAGTTAATTTTTTCATAATTTTTTATGAAGAAATTTATTAAAACATATTGGAAAATTGTATACTTATCTATATGTTTGGATTTCCTTTGTTTAATTTTTCCAACGTTAAAAGCTGGATTTTTTTTTTGAAAAAGTTGGTATAACAAAATATACAAAACACGTTTTCTGTCAGATAGCTAACATGGCGGATAAGAAGAAGAAGTGAAACTACCTTTTAAAAATTATTGCATCATGCTTAATATACAATAAAAAAAAGTTTCGATAGTAGCGATAGTATCAATAGTGCAGCTAAACTATCACAAACTATCGGATGGCCCCTATCGATAGTTTGACAGCTCTATTCACGAACTAAAACTATGTTCACATATCAATATTACCTCAATCAAAGCTCGTTTTTTAATCACCCCGTTTACATAGGCAAATCTCAGATTATTAGCCGTCAAATTTGTTGTGCTTGTTATTCTCACATCTCAAGGAAAATTTATGTTTCTTCTCTGTGCCACCGTGATCACGTTTTTCTGCTATAATAAGCAATATAAATATATTTTAACTTAACATTTTATTAAAAATACATTTACAAACCTCTTTTACTTGCTAGCGTACATTTTTGTTTACTTTTACATTTGGCATTTCTCCTCTCTTTCGCAAAAACAATCGATAAAACTAGGATGGACAACGAAAAGTTATCGGTTAAATCTGAGATTATTTTATAATTACAGATTAACAAGGACGAATTTTATATGGCGAATCTCTTGTTATAATTACAGATTCGGATGTTAAGCTCGGAAATGAGGATAATCTACTTATATGTGAACCTAGTATAATTCGTTGAATGAAGTAGGTCTAGGGCTGAAACGATACGAGTAAATACAAGTACATACTCGATAGTATTCGTTCGATACCAAGTAATTTTGGCATCGATACTTTTGAACCAAGTACTGAGTAGGTATCGAAAAAAGTACTCGTATCGAAACCCGATGCCAAGTTAAATTTTGCACCGAAATTTTTTCCTCTATGTTCATGGCTAATATAAATCGCCCAATGTTTTTTTGGCAACAAAATTGTCAGCGAAAACCGCGAGAAGGCGACATAATGAAGTGTACACGTTCCAATTACCTCACCAAAGTCGAGGGTTTGCAACGTTTACACGGCCAATTGTTCGAGTGGAAGTGTGAAGTTGATGAATGTTCAGTACAGACGTTTTAACGCGATGTAAAAGTCGCTGAGTAACACTATTATTCTTCGCGCTGTAAACGTTAGCAGGTAATACTAAAGGTAGGTGCAAATAGCTATGTTATTGAATGAAAGAAATAAAGAAAAAGAGTTGATTCAAAATATAAAAAAAAAATCTTAGAAAACACTAAAATATTAAACTAAAACATTTAAACACTAACTTTTTGTTGTTGTTGTAGCAGCATACAAGTTCCCCAAAGAGTTTTTGGGAGTGTTGCTGGAGTGACAGTCCTTGCTTGGTCAGATATAAATCTGGGTCGTTCCAATAACATAGACCCAACTGTCGTGGGAACGAAACGCTACCTTCGAATCTAGTATGTAGAAAATGTATATATATATAATAGAGTGGTTCAAAAAAAACACTATTTTTGGAAATTATTTATGAAAAAAAAAGGTACACTTATTTTTTTATTAAAAAAAATAAAAATAATTGGAAGTTGCGCTAGCCGGTTTTTTATAAAAACGCTGATGTTTTAAGTTTTCTATTTTCGTGGCATGTTATAATAATAATAATAATAATAATAGGTTGACGCCTACACATATGTTAGTGTTTGGCTGAGCTTCTCCCCGATTTGTGGCGTGCGCCTTGATGTTGTTACACAAATGGGTGGGACCTACAGTTTTACGCCGACTCCGAACGGCGATTGTATTTTTATGAGAAGCTGTTTTTCATGGCAGAAATACACTCGGAGGTTTGCCTTTGCCTACCGAGAGGTGACCGCTGTTAAGAAAAAACATTTTTTCTATATTTTTCCGATGTTGCTTTGACCGGGGCTTGAACCCGTTCCCTGCGGAGTGGAAGCGGGCACTGCTTACCACTACACCACAGCGTCCGCGATATGGTATAGGGCAGCTAAAAATGTTGTTTTTATATGTAGTTACTAAAGTATTATTGGGGAATGTTCCCTTAAATACATACTTGTCTTGGACAGTTAGAATGGTCTTAGTGCCCAAAAATATGCTTTCGAAAAGAGACTGCTAAAATTAGAACGTTGACACTGAACGTTTTAAGCATTGTCGTGGGTTCAATATCGTTACCTGGTGGTTTCTGGGGTCGCTGATAACGCATCTGATGTCAGTTTTTCAAAACGAAAAATGGCGGTACCAATATTGCGATATTTTTTTTTTAATTGCTGGATTTCTTCGAAAGTCGGAAATTTTTGGGGTTGCTGATTACAAATCTGAAGTAAATTTTTTTTAATTCGGCTATATGGCCGATTTATGCGGCCAAAAATTATTTTTATAAATATTTTAACTCGTAATGCTTAGAAAATACGTGTTTTGACATATACAATAGTAAATGCTCAAAATCAAGGAAATAGAATATGATCCAACTAAACAAGATCTGACAAGATGAAGCAAAAGAAAAAAGTAATTTTCTGGCTGGGGTTTGTAATTTCGGCGCCCTGTTATTTTCTTTGAAAAGTAAACAAAGAATATGAAGACGAAGCATAAAGAAAAAAATTTACGCAATTTTGTAGCACATGTTTGTGCTAACCAATTTATTATTTTTGTATGTGTTTTTGCAGCCAATCACCACGCATTAATTACATTTGCACAAAAAATTTATTGAAAATCGCTCAAAAATCACTGAAGTAAACCACCGACAAAATACACATAAAGAAAGAAGCAAAACAGAGATAGCAAACTTCAAAATTACGAACGTCTCACACTTTTTTGTCAATTGCTATTACAAATGGCTGCTTCTCAACCGGTCAGATCTGTTCTAATTGGTTGATGGAAATATAAGGGGACGACGTCCAATTATTCTATCAAAACTAAGAAAATAAAAAATCAACCAACACCAACACACAAAATAAAGTTTCTTAACGTTTGACATCGATAGACCCCATGTTGCCGTGGTCCGATTGTAGGAACACGCATATTTACGTGTTCGTCTCGGCGAGGAGAAGGTTTATATCTAGATTAAAACATTAACAGAGTTGCCATCTGTTAAAAATTGTTGTTGAATTTGTTAAATGAATTGCTGAAATATGGGTATCAATGGAGATGGGTTTGAAAAGGCTTTATCTCTAAGCAACCTCCCAGCGTTGCCACCGGTTAAAAAAATCAAATTTAACTTTAATTTAGGGAATTAAATAATTCAAATATGTATCACAGTATAGGGAAGAAAATGTAATAAAACTAAATTTTTATAATATTAACAGTAATGTAACAGTCTTATTTATTTTTAAGAGAATGTTGTAAGTTTAACGTGGAGTAAATTACATAGCGTCCTCAATTAGTGAAATATCGGAGTTGTCGTATTTTCAACGTATTGCCTTTCCATACCGAGGTTATTAAGTGCACTGAGTTTGGTAAAAATTGATAAATCGGTTACTGATATATATATTGGTGGTCATAAGTGGGCGGCGCCACGCCCATTATCGAAAAAATTATAAAAATCTAATTTATAGCTAAGAGGTTATTCCAAGAATCGATTTTGAGTGAATTAGCTTCAGTAGTTACTGATTTATCGCAACTTTTGTGTTCCTGTAAATTAACGTTATATGGGAAGTGGGCGTGGTTATCGCCCGATTTCAAAGCTTTTTAGCAAATATCATACCGAGTTTGGTATGGATTGGTGAAGCGGATACTGAGATTCATTATTTCATCATGAGTCGGCCGGGCCACTCCCACTTTCCAAAAATTTCAAAATAATCCTATTTTGTTCCAAAATTTTACTTCACATATCAATTTTAAACAATTTGGATACAGTATTTATTGAAATATCGTAGATTTAGCTAAATTGACATTGATCTAAATTCATACGCTTGTATACCCAAACCTGTTTCTTTAATCATCACTTATATAACGCCAATGTTAAGGGAAACAAATGTTTATTTGGAAATATATAACAAAGTTTGGTTCACCTTACATTCCCACAGATTTCTAGCAACAGGACCGAAATTCCTGAAAAACATGGCTTTTGTTTAAAAATTTGGAATTTTTTTTTTTTTTATTAAATGGATTCATATTCTGGTTGGCGGCCGCTCTGGTGTAGTGGTAAGCGGTGCGCGCTTCCACTACGCAGGGCCTGGGTTCAAGCCTTGGTCAAAGAAACTTCGCAAAAAATTTAGAAAAAAGGTTTTTTCTTAACAGCGGTCGCCCCTCGGCAGGCAATGGAAAACCTTCGAGTGTATTTCTGCCATGAAAAACAGCTTCTCATAAAAATACAATCGCCGTTCGGAGTCGGCGTAAAACTGTAGGTCTCTCCCCTTTGTGTGACAACATCAAGGTGCACACCACAAATCGGAGGAGAAGCTTGGCTAAACACTAAAATATGTGTAAGCGCCAACCTATTATTATTATTATTATTTATTTTTTTTTGTTCGTAGGACAGGGAAATGCTTTATGCACTGGCCGGGGGCGCTAGTCTCTATACTACCTTCCCCGAGTGTGGGACTCCCACCGAAGCGTGTTGGGCTACCCACTAAAACCCAAACTCCCACCGCCCGCGCAAGAATCCCGCATCTGGCACCGCAATTCTGCATGTCTTCAGATGCAGGAGCGCGCTGCTAGAGCCTTGGGGCTGCTCTTTTGTTTTTCATTCGGATGTCCTCAGTAGACAACCGTCCTCTCGTTTGCAGTGGAGTAAGAATTTCACGTAACTCGCAACTGCTTCCCACTTTTCGGCGCTGGAGACCATTATCCCA
>NW_016162946.1:23292-23883 GCF_001687245.7 Rhagoletis zephyria | reverse complement strand
CTGTACGGTATGCAGAAGCAATGCGTAGTGCCCCTCTGCGCTGTACCGAAGACATTTGAACCCGGTATTTTTTGACTTTCAATGCGTCAGCCCATATTTCTGCCCCGTACAGGAGCACCGATTGGACCGCTGTCATCAGAAGCTTCCTGCGGCATGGCT
The DNA here is from genome assembly GCF_001687245.7 of Rhagoletis zephyria. Taxonomy (NCBI): domain Eukaryota; kingdom Metazoa; phylum Arthropoda; class Insecta; order Diptera; family Tephritidae; genus Rhagoletis; species Rhagoletis zephyria. Next base: position 23,724 of record NW_016162946.1, on the reverse strand, counting down.
TCGGGCCGCCCACGTTTGCCATCAGCCGGCTTAGAGCCGCCGTGCTCTGCGCAGCTTTTTCACATACTCCATGGATGTGTTCCCAGAATGTGAGTTTGCTGTCAAGCTTCACCCCTAGGTATTTTGTAGGCCTAGAAGTTGTCACGAGTTGAGTTCCGACCATCATATTTATAATTGTTGGGATCCGTTTCCTGGTGAGGAGCACGATCTCCGTTTTGGCTGTAGCCAATTGCAGACCGTGATCGCTCATCCATCCACTGACGTTGCGCATGACCTGGTTTAGCTTGAGCTGTGCTAGCTGGACATTTCTTGCTGTTATGACGGCTGCCACGTCGTCCGCGAAGGCGACAAGGAAGGCGCTCTCCGGCATTTCCGTGCGCAACAGACTGTCATACGTGGCGTTCCAGAGGTCCGGGCCAAGTACAGACCCCT
>NW_016162946.1:0-23093 GCF_001687245.7 Rhagoletis zephyria | reverse complement strand
ATATTTATAATTGTTGGGATCCGTTTCCTGGTGAGAAGCACGATCTCTGTTTTGGCTGTAGCCAATTGCAGACCGTGGTCGCTCATCCATCGACTGACGTTGCGCATGACTTGGTTTAGCTTGAGCTGTGCTAGCTGGACGTTTCTTGCTGTTATGACGGCGGCCACGTCGTCCGCGAAGGCGACAAGGAAGGCGCTCTCCGGCATTTCCGTGCGCAACAGACTGTCATACGTGGCGTTCCAGAGGTCCGGGCCAAGTACAGACCCCTGTGCCGCTCCGCCAGTTATACGTCTCTTTCTCTGACCTTGTGTTGTGTCGTACAAAAGCCTACGGTATCTGAGGTAGTCCCGGATCATATCTAGCAAGTATGTTGGAGCCCTGAATGACCGTTCCAAGGCCTTCAGCATGTCGTCCCATCTTGCCGAGTTGAAGGCGTTCTTGACGTCCAGTGTGACTAGCAGCACTATTGGCCGCGCCTGGTGGCAGGCTTCTTCGGCCTTATGTACCGCCTCGACTACTTCGCCAATTGCTCCTATAGTTGAGTGTCCCTTCCTGAAGCCATGTTGTCGGGGTGAAAGGCCTCCCTCGCTTTCTATGGCTGACGTCAAGCGTATTTTGAGCAGACTCTCCATCATTTTGCCTGCTGTGTCTAGCATGCAGAGTGGCCGGAAGGATGAAGGAGAGTGTGGGTCCCATTTGCCTTCTTCCATTGGCTTGGGACGACCCGGGCCCTAAGGCAGGTGTTATACATGTTAAGCAGGAGATCAGGGCTCGTTTTCGCTACTAACCTGATTGCCTTCGCTGGTATGCCATCTGGGCCTGGAGCCTTGCCGGCTTTCATGCTTCGCAGGGCTAGCTTCAGCTCGTCTGTCGAAAACAGTGGTGCCTCGGCTTGCTCCTCGACGAACACTGTNGCAGCTGTTGTACATGTTAAGCAGAAGATCAGGGCTCGTTTCCGCTGCTAACCTGATTGCCTCCGCTGGTATGCCATCTGGGCCTGGAGCCTTGCCGGCTTTCATGCTTCGCAGGGCTAGCTTCAGCTCTTAGTGGGTGTGTAGGAAATAGCGCATCCACGGTATTCTTAACTCGGGCCTCATCCATCGCTTGCGATGATGTATGGAACTTTTTCNCTGTATCTCGGCCCCAAGTGCTTTCTTTGCGCTTTTGTAGGCTGCTGCTCTGGTCAGCGCCTCGGGTCTACCACGAGCGCGCGTTGCGAGTCTCCGCATTCTATGGCAGGCCCTTCGCAGCTCAGCAATTCGGTCATTCCACCAGTATACCTGCTTTTTACCTGACCATGCTCTCCTCTGTGGCATTGAGGCTTTGCATGCCCGGTCAATGCAGAGCATGGTTTCTTCGACCAGCTTAGTACAAGACTCCCTGTTGTGAATCTCTTCGGTTTTGGGTGAAATAACTTGGGAATCTGCTAGGAATGATGTATCGAACTTGCGAACATCGACCCTAGATGGGTTCCATCCTGGTTTCCTGCGAAGGATACTACGTATTTGCCCTCGCGTTGTGTCAGTGACTTGGAAAGTGATGTAGTTGTGGTCGCTACCACTCAGGTCTTCCATCACTCTCCATCCGTCAGCCCTTCGAAGGAGGCTTTCTGAGACCAGGATTATGTCAGGGTTAGAGTATCCAAAACCCGGCCTTCTATATGTAGGGGTCGATCCGGTGTTGAGGATAGTCAGGCCAATGCGGGCTGCCGTTTCAAGGACCAGTCTTCCTCTGGTGTTTGTTTGGGGCATACCCTATTCCACGCCTCTTGCGTTGAAATCTCCAGCAACAATTATGTGGCCGGTTATATCGCGCAATTCGTCTTCAAGGTCTTCGAGCTTTCCCCTGAAGACAGGGACTGTGTCGTTTGGAGACAGGTAGCAGCTCACCACAGTGATTTGCGCCATTTTAACCCAGACGTAGCAGCGTCCTACCCCGCTGCTCTCTGCGCGATGGTTGGGGTTAGCAATCCATATCGCGGCCGAGCCTGATTGGTCAACATGCCAGGTTTCCTTTGTTCTATAGGGTTCACTGATGATGACAGCGTCTGCTCTTTGTTCAAGAACCAATTGGTCCAGCAGGTCATCAGCTACCCTACTCCTGTTCATATTGCCTTGTATAAATTTAATCATATTCTCCCAAGCTTTGTCTTAGCCTCAGCAAGGGCATCCCTGAAGGCCTTGCACGCTCCCGACCCGGGCAGGTGATTGGCATTTTTCTGTCCATCTCCTGCCGAGCACAGGTAGCAGCTTGGGCTTTCTTTACATGCAGAGGCTATGTGGCCCTGCTGACCACATTTCCAGCATGAACTGCTTCTATCTGGGCCTTTGCATGCCGCCTTTTTGTGGCCACCACGGTCATTATTTGTTCTCGCGAACAAATCTCCTAATTCCCCGCGTATAGCGTTCTCCACTTCTGGGGCCGTGGTTGGGCAGTCCATGCCCAGAACTTGTAGACGTAAACGTCTAGTGAGAATACTGCTTAATGATTCGTTNAGGATACTACGTATTTGCCCTCGCGTTGTGTCAGTGACTTGGAAAGTGATGTAGTTGTGGTCGCTACCACTCAGGTCTTCCATCACTCTCCATCCGTCAGCCCTTCGAAGAAGGCTTTCTGAGACCAGGGTTATGTCAGGGATAGAGTATCCAAAACCCGGCCTTCCATATGTAGGGGTCGTTCCGGTGTTGAGGATGGTCAGGCCAATGCGGGCTGCCATTTCAAGGACCAGTCTTCCCCTGGNACAAGGACTGTGTCGTTTGGAGACAGGTAGCAGCTCACCAGAGTGATTTGCGACATTTTCACCCAGACGTAGCAGCGTCCGACCCCGTTGCTCTCTGCGCGATGGTTGGCGTTAGCAATCCATGATTGGTCAACATGCCAAGTTTCCTTTGTTCTATAAGGTTCACTGATGATGATAGCGTCTGCTCTTTGTTCAAGAACCAATTGGACCAGCAGGTCATCAGCTTCCTGTTCATATTTCCTTGTATAAATTTAATCATAATCTCCCAAGATTTGTCTTAGCCTCAGCAAGGGCATCCCTGAAGGCCTTGCACGCTCCCGACCCGGGCAGGTGATTGGCATTTTTCTGTCCATCTCCTGCCGAGCACAGGTGGCAGCTTGGGCTTTCTTTACATGCAGAGGCTATGTGGCCCTGCTGACCACATTTCCAGCATGAACTGCTTCTATCTGGGCCTTTGCATGCCGCCTTTTTGTGGCCACCACGGTCATTATTTGTTCTCGCGAACAAATCTCCTAATTCCCCGCGTATAGCGTTCTCCACTTCTGGGGCCGTGGTTGGGCAGTCCATGCCCAGAACTTGTAGACGTAAACGTCTAGTGAGAATACTGCTTAATGATTCGTTTGGCGAGACTCTTCTTTTTTCTCACCCTCTTCTTTGTTTTGCGGCTCGCCTTTATTGACCAAGGGTTCACCTGGCGCTGGCCCTGGCTTGGGATTTCTGCTTTTTCCAACCGTTTTCCATTGATTATCTGGTACGGGTTTCTGTGCATTATTATTATTATTACCATTATTGTTATTAGCATTATTAATAATAATATTTTTACTACTATTTATTATTATTATTATTAGTATTTTTTTTCTTTTCCGGCTCGCCTGTTGGGGATTTGGGCCATACCCGTATTTATGTCCATGGACACATTTTTGTGTTTGGAGACAGCACGCTGCATCTTCTTCAAGACGAGCCGAATCTGGGCCAATTGCTTCTCTTCATTGCCTTCGAAAGTTCCCAAGCTTGCGGTGGCATGCTTGTCGCTGTTTGCAGCAGCTGGCGTTTGATGACCACCATCCCGGCTGCCGGGAGTTGTTGTTTGCAAAGGTGTACCCTGCTGCACCACGTCGGCGGCTTTCTCCGTGCTCGTGGTGCCGGCTTTTGCCTGCAGAGGAGTTTGTGGCGGGGAGCGCACAACTCTACTGCTCTTTCTGAACGGGCTGCATTCTTCCTCGAGAACATCTACATCTATTACATTTGTATTTGATGTTTGTTTAATCATTTCAGTTCTATTGGGTCTCTGCTTCAAGCCGCTATCTCCACACGTAGCACAGTCGCTGTAAGTGTCCCGAAGTCCCCTTCTCTCAAAGGAGCAGGCCATCGCGAGGGTTGACACAAGTCCTTATGGGATATTGTGTTCAGAGCCAAGACAGCGCAAAACCAGGAGTAAATCTCAACTGGACCTGTGCGGCCAACTAAATGGCGACGTGTATTGAACGTACTTGAAGACCTGCCAGGGTTTTAACGAGACGGAGGCGATTGCAGCATTAGCCCACCAGCCATTTCTGTGAGGTGTCNTCTACATCTATTACATTTGTATTTGATGTTTGTTTAATCATTTCAGTTCTATTGGGTCTCTGCTTCAAGCCGCTATCTCCACACGTAGCACAGTCGCTTTAAGTGTCCCGAAGTTCCCTTCTCTCAAAGGAGCAGGCCATCGCGAGGGTTGACACAAGTCCTTATGGGATATTGTGTTCAGAGCCAAGACTGCGCAAAACCAGGAGTAAATCTCAACTGGACATGTGTGGCCAACTAAATGGCGACGTGTATTGAACGTACTTGAAGACTTGCCAGGGTTTTAACGAGACGGAGGCGATTGCAGCATTAGCCCACCTGCCATTTCTGTGAGGTGTCACCATCACATACTAAAGTGGTGGAATACGGCTCTCGCCAGCCCAATGTCGAATGAATCGTATACATGTTGTTATGGTTCGCATACATTGGGAGCAGCAGTGAGTGCAGGCGGCATGACACAATGGGGTGCACTGTGGCTAGTCATGTCGGCTGGGCGGGGTTCTTTCCTCACTACTGTTCCCTGCGCCATAGCATAGAAAAGTCATGCCTGTCAAACATCCCAACGGACGGACACAATTCAAAAAATTTCAAAAAAACAGTTACCAAAAAAAAACCTGAAAGAAAACGTTAAATTTAAATATTTAAAATAAACTGAAAAATCAAAAGAAAGCAGAAGGCAAACTAAAACAAACATAAGAAGAAATGAGCCAAAAACAAAAAAAAAACCTAAGGCCGAATATGAGGCACCACCGCTGGTATTGTGTTGCCTGGTGCTGGCCCAACCTCATCCGTGGCTATCAGCGCACCCTAGTATTGATAGCCCCATACAAAAATTCTAATGTGCCTCCCTAACCCAGGAAAAAGGTCAACATTCCCATTTAATTACAATTTATTCGAATAAATTCATTTTCTTAACCTAATTATTAAAGCTAATTATCCTAACACTAAAAGTTTCTAATCCTATTAATTCTAAAAAAAACACTAATTTCTAACATCAAAAAAAAACACCTATCATCTAAAAAGGTAAGTATACTTAAATAACGACGTANTAAAGCTAATTATCCTAACACTAAAAGTTTCTAATCCTATTAATTCTAAAAAAAACACTAATTTCTAACATCAAAAAAAAACACCTATCATCTAAAAAGGTAAGTATACTTAAATAACGACGTATGGGTTTTCCTTAAGTCTAGGAGGGTAAGGGTTCTGGTAGATAATTTTAAGGTAAGTGATTCAGTAAGGGTAAATATGAGGTAAGTAAAGGTAAGTCTTATTTTTAGGTGAGTAAATCCGGTAAGTATGACTAGGGTACGTCAAGGTAAGTATAAATCGGGTAGGTAAATTTAATAAATTTAATTCTAATTAAGGTAAGTGAGCTAAAGTAAGTATAAGTAAATTTTAGTCCCTATTCCTCCTAGATTACTATAATTCTTGGTTTTAGGTTTCTAATTCTTTTATTTTAAATCTTCTTTCTTTCCTTTTTCTTTTAGGTTTATTATTATTATTATTATTTATTAGGGTTCATATCAATTTGGTTTATATCGTGGCCATTTTCTTTGTTATCATTCTAAATGGTTATTTGTTAAAATTATTTTGGTCGAATTTTCGCGAAATTTTTTATGTTAATTTATATTGGAATATTTTATTTTATTTATTTTTATTTTGCTTGAATCATTTTTGATTCAGTTTTAGTCAATGTGATAACGGTTTAACTAGTTTAATTTCATTACTAATTATTGTAATTTAGTTTATTTTTATTTTAGTTAATTTACCTTTACCAGGTTTGATTCTTAACCAAAAAAAATTTTTTGTTCAAGCAATTTCTAGTTAAATTTCACTTGAGTTTAGTTAATTTAATCTAACCTCACTTTCTCTCACTTTCATTTACTTTAATCCAATTCTACTTTAATTTTAGTTTCTGATATTCGTACTTTTTTTTTCTCTTGTTCTTTTAATTCTAAAAAATTCTTATATTGGTTTAGTAACATTAGTTATTCTTATTTGTGATTAATTTAAATTCTTTTCGAAAAATCCCTTAACTTATTATATTAATGTAATTTTAAATTTTAATTTCTTTATCTGTTTTCTACAATTTATAAGTTTACTTAGTTTTTTTTCTTTTTCTCCTTTAAGCCAGTAATGGTGTAGGTAGGCATATATGTATATCAGATATACATACATATATACCTATGTATATAACTATACATATATATATTGCTATGTATACTACTGTGTATCGTATGTGTTAGGCCCCGAAGGACTCATCCTAATGTTGCAGCAGGCTTGTGTGTGGCACTGCTGTTGTTGTTCTAGTCGTTGCTGGTGTTGTGCCTGTTGCTGTGGCAGCCGTTGTCGTTGTTGTTGTCTCACCCGATTTTTGGTGGCGACGTTGTTGCAACCGCTGCTGAGGAAAAGTTGTAGTAGTAGCCGGTGGTTGTGGTTGTTGCTACCGTTGTTGTCGCCTCGCGCAACTTTTGTTGTTGTTGCGTTGTTGCAACCGTTGTTGTCGCCTCGTGCAGCTTTTGTTGTTGTTGCGTTGTTTGTAGGGCTGTTTCTGTGAGAACCGTTATTTGGTCGGAGTTGCTGTGGTTTCCGCCCGTTGTTGTTGTTAGGCGGCCTCTGCTGTACCCGGGTGCTCACCCCGGTTGATGCCCCCTCTCTGGCGGGTTGCTGTTGGTTAATGGTATATATTTAATTAGTATACACACATATATAAAATGTAATATCAGATAATAATATAACGTATATATAAATTGTGATGTAATGAAAATGCACCTAGCTATCTCTTCATATGGCGGTTTGCTGCTCCCGCAACGCCCGCGATTGAGGGCGCACGGGGGTGGCAGGTGTAGGCTTCTCCCTGATGCGGTAGCTCCGATGCTTTTGGTGCTCGATATAGCATACTATGTTCGCACGCAACTATACGATGGTTGAGATCCAGATGTGTTTACCTATCTAGTCACTATTTTCACTTTATTTATGCAGTTGAGACTCAGAAAAGTTAACCTGGTACGTGTGTAATAANCATCAACCGAGGCCATATGTTGACAAGGGATGTAAAATCACAGTTACACCAAAGAACTGGCCGGAAGATGTCTCGTAGGATTCCCAGCGAGTTAAAAATTGGTGCTCTTTTATTTTCATTTTGACTCACTTCAGTGTTGGTTNCCCGCGCTCGTAAATGAATCGGTTTTCCATACCAAATTCAGTGGTGCCAGAACTTTTTGGATGAACCGGCTAAATTGGCAAATAAAACCGGCTAAAAACGGCTAAAATGTTTCAACTAAATTTTACATATTTTATTTAAATAAATCNTTGGGCAAAAATTATGTTTTTTATTTTAGGCAGAATTGAATATGCGCTAACTGGGAAGACAATATCTACATGTAATTCTGTTTCTTGGCACTATATCCAAACACAAACGCATCTTAAGTCTTAACAGTGAAACAATTTCTTATTTTCTAAGTTTGCGAATAAAACNCCGACGATAATTAGAATAAACAAGTTCGTTAATTTTAAAAATTTACAAACTGGAGCGATGTTAAAATGAAAAATGTAAGTTAATACTTGATTACTTAATTAATTTAGTTAATTCCAATGATTTGAACGGTACTCGGAAAAAANCAAACGATAAGGCTAGTAGCCATTTATAACACATTTTGGGTCGCTTAGTCAAAAATGGAAACATATATACATATTTGAAATTTAAGAAAACAAGGCAATTAGCCAAATCGGCTAAAAACGGCTATTTTTTCTGCAAAACGGCTAANCAATAGAAACCAATACACATAAAAAACGCTGTAAAAATTTCTCTTCAATTTTAAGGCAGTAAAACAACGACCTTAATGGTGCATTTACATGGTATGAATCTGTTCATAAGCCGTATGAATTTTCCTATAAAAGAAGCAAATGGAGAAATGAATGAAAGCGATATATATTTAACAANGAATATATGAAGGATGTGTGGATACTTCATACATTCTCCACCTTACTTTTATGAGTCCTAACTTTTCCGAGTCTCCACCGCACCAATAATGCACTAGCAAATGCCGGAGATTTCCATTACGGAACCAATAGCTATATCTTTCAAAGTATACAGAATTAATTTTTTTTTATCTCGGTGGGGATACTAATGGAGGTCTTCTTCACCGAATTTATCACTTTCACCATGNATGGAGAAATGAATGAAAGCGATATATATTTAACAATTTTGACTTGTATACTAGACAATATTTTTTTTGTAAACAACGAGTAAAAAAATTTTATTTTGTGCTAGCTTCGAAACTAGAAGCTTATTTTTTTGTTAAATGTGCTTTAAAAAGGACCTACTGCCAATAAAGCCTTGTGGATTGCTATTTTTCCATATGCTTCCATTTAANATTAATTTTTTTTTATCTCGGTGGGGATACTAATGGAGGTCTTCTTCACCGAATTTATCACTTTCACCATGTTGTTGCTAATTGGTTGTTAAAATATCCCGACTACTATCACCAAATTTTANCATGTATGCATTACTTCTACATATCTTCGTTTAAAGCACAAAACCTCGCATCAAGGAAATGCAAAACCTCGTATGGGAGGTTGCCTAAATTTTAAAAACGGTTCTCTCTTTTAAACTTAATAATCTTCTCTCCTTATGTCTAAGTCTATTTTATTATATCGATATTTTATTATAAATGGCTAAGGGCTTGATGTCAGGAGCTTCCGATGACCAAATATCTTTTTTGGTACAAATTTCAGTTCCGAGGTTTTGCAGAACCACGATACGCGCTTTTGTACTTTAAACGACGAATATGTATATCGCTTTAACAATATGTTAGCGTTTGGCCTAGCTTCTCCTCCGATATGCGGCGTGCGTGATTTTGTCACACAAAGTAAAGGACAGTTTTACGCCGACTCCGAACGGCAATTGTATTTTAATGAGAAGTTGTTTCCATGACAGAATACACTCGGNGTCTTCTTCACCGAATTTATCACTTTCACCATGTTGTTGCTAATTGGTTGTTAAAATATCCCGACTACTATCACCAAATTTTAATTTAACACGTCACTTATCACTTACTATATTTATAGTAATATGCCATCCTTTATGCATTCGTAATACCTTGCAATTAATTAATTACGTGAAACGCGTTTATAAATGTGTTTAAATTGTTTTCCCACATTTCACAAACAAAAGTAAACACTAGGTGTGGGTAACACAGCGCTGCGCAACGCAATTGCGCTAACAGCGTATACGTTTTAAAGAAACTACCCCACAAATAAGGACACATAATCACGTTTTACACTTTTACTACTTTGTATGTATGTTGAATGCATATAATAAAACTCCGCTAATTGTAAAGAGCTTTTTTTGTTTTTTTTTTGTTAGGTCTACAAAGCAGGTTGAATCTGACATTTTTTTATTTATTTTTTTTTAATTTTCGATGCAAATTCTTTAAAACTATAAGCCCCCGTAGGAATAGGGTTTCGGATTTAGAATCAAGGGGACCCGCTCTACACCCTGATTTTTATTTTTTTCAAAGCCTGGTTCCGTATTGGAAAATTTTTCCTAGTAAACTTTCATATAAATGTGCACTTACCACTTATATTTGCACAACTTTATCTTTTTTTATTTCAATATTTAATGCGTTTTGATTAAATTAACCGCACGACACAAGTTTAGCCCGTTCTTCACTTAAATCGCGTGTTTCACTGCTCAATCGAATACTTGACATATAAATGGCCGACTATGCGTGGCCCGCAGGCTTTATACCCTTGCACTGGAAAAATAACGGACTCTGCGGCAATTGGAGCAGTTCCGTTATTTTTTCCAATGGGAATTTGCCGCAGTGCAAAGGAGATTGTCAAAATCGAATGTTCGAGGCGGTCCGGGGTTGCCATCACCCATTTATATAACTCCAACCGGTTGGAGAGCAGCCATTCACCAGCCCCGTTTCCTCACTGGCCGTCTTCACAGGATAATATGTATTACATACGTTCTATCAGAGGCAATATTTGTGTAGACTTTTTATATCTTGATATTACCATTTGTAAGATGGCTTTTAAAACGTATTTTTGTCGGACTGACCGCCAAAAAGAAAATAAATAACACCTTGAAAATACATCCGAGTACATACTAACAAGCAATTTAATAGGAAACAGCTCGACTTTTGCTTTTACGCTAACGACACTCGATCAACCTTGCCTTTAATTGAAGGCCATTCGGTAGGCTGAATTCTCTCTGACAGGTCTATTCTGCGCGTTACCGAAAATTTTGTAACCGGGAAATTTTATTACCAAAAAATGTTACTAGTTCTTGTCACCGCGATTCTAGGTACGTTGGTAATGCAGTTAAAATATTCAGCAATTCAGCTATGAAGAATTGTGCAAATTCTGGCATTGCATATTTCACGGGGCAATACTTTGTTACCAGCTTATGAGATGGTTACAAAATTTACCGGTTACAAGAGTACACAGAATGCGAAAAGGGTTTAAAAATTGACAGGAACTTTATTTACCGGTTACAAACTTTTTATTACCAGCGCAGAATAGACCTGTGAGAAGCAATCTCACTGTCAACGCGCCGTCCTTAAGAAAACAACCAACTAATCAGCTTTTAGAGGCTTGCTATTCTAAACTGCATGGTATGTTAACTTTTTAGCATTCAAAAGCTTAATAACTTTCTTGTTTTCTCTAAATTTGCCTGTCAATGCTCACTAGGTGATCAAAATTGAAGCAAAATTAATATTTACTTGAAAGGAAAATTCAAAGCAAGTTTCCCATTCCGTAGAATAATAACAGTGTGTTAGTGGAAAATGTGAGTGTATTGAAAATTGAAAGGGGAATGTAACGTCGAAGTTATATTCAAATATCAATAATGTGGTCGTCACGAAGCTTTCGTGCAGGCAGCGCAGCTGTCAAACTAGTAAGTTACCGCAATAGATGCCAAGATATAAGCCCCGAGATATATTGCTCTCCACATTTTCACATTTGTGTCAAGATATAAACTCAATCCTGTGAAGACGGGCAGTTGCAGACAGTTGCCACAACCGATCACCAGCCTCCGCGGGAAGCGTTTATTAACCAAAAACAAACCGACCTGCAGGAGCTAGTGACAATCAGCGACACTGTCTTCAAGGAACACAGCTATCGCAAAATGGCAGACCTTCCCAAGAATGATAGAATACAAGATTGCGCCGTCCTGGCCGTTGACATTTGTGTACCACAAGTAAACAAAGAATAAGCGAAAAGAAGAACGAGTATAAACTGCCAAAACAGTTCAATTTACAGCGAAAAACGTGTTTTAATTTTGCTAAATGCGAAAATTTGCATTTTTCACCTAATCTTTTAGAGAATATGTNTTGCGAAAATTTGCATTTTTCACCTCATCTTTTAGAGAATATGTAACGTTTTAGTGCACTCCATTGCTTTGCAATTAAGGTTGCTGCAGAAAACTGCGTCAGCATCTCAGCGGGACTGATTAGTTAACTTGCTAATGGAGACTGCTTGGAGCAGAAGCAAAATCATTCTGAGGAAATGCAGTTAATATAATAAAAGAGAAACATTTAGGGAACGGCTTTGCCGTGCCCTATGTACACAAAATTCAGCGGTTGGTCCCAGCGCTACACTTGCATCTACGCTTCTTGCATCTTGACGGCTGTAGCAATTTAACACACAGCACTTCATTGTATTAGTTTTTACGAAGTCTTCAACTCAAAAATCACTCACAAATTGCAAATTAGCACAATTTAAACTGATTTTTCACTTATAATTAAAATTTCTCTTTCGCTGATTTGTAAACAAAGGTTTATTTACAAGTTACCACAACGTTCAAAATCGGCAAAACCAAAGTAGCGGTATTACTGACGGGGCCACCTTTGTTCGCTGCACCGTGAGACCTTCCATGGAGTTTTGGTGTTGCCGTACGCTCTAGAAAAATTATTAGATGGTGAAATTTATGGCACGCTACCGGGTGCGCTATATGCCGAAGAATAAAGTATTTATGTTTTGTGCGGCGAACAGTAACCCATAACAATCCTGCTTCACTTCACGACTCGTCACAGAAGCGAACAGGAAAGAGGGTTAACTGTCTTCGCAAGGCGTCCGCAAGAGAATTAGGTGGTAAAATCACAAGAACGTTGGGCACGACTCACCCCTGAGATATAGAGTCCCAAAAAAAAAGTATTTAGCCGGGCAAAACATTACTATCTCGGAGTTACGTCAGGTGACAGTTAGGGTTCGTCATACTCAGTATTGGTAGACTAATAAGTTTAGTTCTATGATACGGGACCACTGGAATTAATGCTTGAGCTATTTTCCGAGTCAGTATTCGCTTGTAATGCTGGGTGGATCAGTTTTGCATAGTCGGTCTACGGAACAATAAGTCTACTGATTTAGTCAGTACTGAGTCGGCTCCTGTAACAATGAGTTTAATGTTTTAAAAGGTTCAATCTAGGGTTTCAGTAAGTCAGGGTGGTTTTCTTAATTCTGGTAGAAAAAAAATATAATAAAAGTTAGGTCAGAGTTTGCCTAGCTTACTCGACTCGGAACTCAATCCCGGTTGTGACTAAGTATGGGTTGAATTAGCGTTCTTTTCGAAATGCTTGAGTCCGAATTACACCGAATAAACCTTGGACCAACAATCAAGTCCGGTGTTGCGGTGGTTCTCTATTGCTTTAGGCCAGAGAAGCCTACCCCCCAAAGTGCCGAACTTAGTCGGTCTTAACACCCTGCCCGCCACTAGTTCAACACCGCTAAGAAGAACACAGGGCAGGCTGTCCTGAAAAGGACACTTGGCCGCGAGTTTATAGCCGTCCGGCGGGTGGGAAAAACGTGTATATATTTATTTTGTTTCCTATTCATTATGGCTTTGCGGCCCAAGAGACATTTTCTTAAAGGAGAACTCGTCAAAACTCCGAAATGAAGTAGACATTTTTATAAGGAGAACTCGTCAAAACTCCGAAGGGCATTAGACATTTTGATAAGGAGAACTCGTCAAAACTCCTAAAAGACCATCCTAATGGGAGTGCGGATTGTCAGGCAGACGACTCCCGGTGGGAGCGCGCGTGAACGTCCTATGAATATAGATGCTCGGGGAGGATACTGGGCGGTTTGTCCCCGACAGCCAAAGCGCCCAGTGAAAAGGACAGTAAGAGGAGATACTTTATTCACATTCGTTGGCTAGAGTTAGCCACCCCCAATTGCCGAACTTAGTCGGTCTTCACAGTGCGGCCCCTCCGCTAGTCCTTTAGCTCGTTTCTCTTCCGATTCTCTACTTGGGCGAATTCATATATGAACTCGCCGCCTTGTTCTCTGTCTAATGAGTAGTAGAGAATGACGTATATTCTCTACCAGCAGAGAAATGATCGGTAGGGAAGAGTCACAGAAGCGAGTTACAGCCCTACATGACTTAGCTTCGAGGAAAAGCCACGCAAAGTTGGACCCCGGGCAGTCTGCGGGCGGTCAAGGTTTTACCCTATCACTAAGTTTAATATTGGAAAAAACGTGTATATATAAAAGTTTAAAAAAAAACGTGATTATTAAATTTTGGAAAAAAAAACTTCTTTACTTTCGGATCGCTCTTCGTGACGGATGACATTGTCACGGCCGGATGTCAGATGCATGGAACCTACCGATCGGTTTGCCATTCAAGTCCTCTAAATCATACAAAGCATTGCCTACCTTTCGCAGAACACGACACTTGATATATTTAGGCAAGAATTTAGCATTTATGCCTTGCTTAAAATTGCTAAGAGCGAAGTTTTTCCGGAATACTTCTTGTCCTTCCCGGTAATTCACAACCCGCGTACGTTTTTTGTACGTGTTCGCTGCTCTGTCTTGCGCTAGCTCAAGGTTCTTTCGTATGTGTTCGCGAATGTTTGCTAACTTGTCAGCTCTGCTTGTAATCGGGACTTCGGGACTCTGTACTAAAGAAGCTGATTACATTCGCCGACGTCGCGTTTTGCATCGCCTTCAAAAATACGTATTTAGAAAAATGGTCTAGCACTATGAACAAAAACTGGTTTTTTCGCTTTGATCCTGGATATGGACCTAAAAAATCGCAATAAAGACGCTGGAATGGCCTCTNGCGGCCCCTCCGCTAGTCCTTTAGCTCGTTTCTCTTCCGATTCTCTACTTGGGCGAATTCATATATGAACTCGCCGCCTTGTTCTCTGTCTAATGAGTAGTAGAGAATGACGTATATTCTCTACCAGCAGAGAAATGATCGGTAGGGAAGAGTCACAGAAGCGAGTTACAGCCCTACATGACTTAGCTTCGAGGAAAAGCCACGCAAAGTTGGACCCCGGGCAGTCTGCGGGCGGTCAAGGTTTTACCCTATCACTAAGTTTAATATTGGAAAAAACGTGTATATATAAAAGTTTAAAAAAAAACGTGATTATTAAATTTTGGAAAAAAAAACTTCTTTACTTTCGGATCGCTCTTCGTGACGGATGACATTGTCACGGCCGGATGTCAGATGCATGGAACCTACCGATCGGTTTGCCATTCAAGTCCTCTAAATCATACAAAGCATTGCCTACCTTTCGCAGAACACGACACTTGATATATTTAGGCAAGAATTTAGCATTTATGCCTTGCTTAAAATTGCTAAGAGCGAAGTTTTTCCGGAATACTTCTTGTCCTTCCCGGTAATTCACAACCCGCGTACGTTTTTTGTACGTGTTCGCTGCTCTGTCTTGCGCTAGCTCAAGGTTCTTTCGTATGTGTTCGCGAATGTTTGCTAACTTGTCAGCTCTGCTTGTAATCGGGACTTCGGGACTCTGTACTAAAGAAGCTGATTACATTCGCCGACGTCGCGTTTTGCATCGCCTTCAAAAATACGTATTTAGAAAAATGGTCTAGCACTATGAACAAAAACTGGTTTTTTCGCTTTGATCCTGGATATGGACCTAAAAAATCGCAATAAAGACGCTGGAATGGCCTCTCGGATGCGAAGGCATTGCCCATGGGTAGTCTGGACATTTGATTGGTGGCTTTCACGGCTTTGCAGGTTTCGCAACGGTTTACATAGAGGCGTATGTCCTTTGCCATTTGCGGCCAAAAATATTTCTGCCGAACGCGCTCTAAGGTTTTCTGCCAACCTCCATGGTAACTAGCATTGGTATCGTGTGAGCATTTGATTGCGAGCTCCGTCAGCCCTTCNCAAAGTCTTTTGCCAACCTCCATGGTAACTTGCATTGGAACCATGTGAGCATTTGATTGCGAGCTCCGTCAGCCCTTCCGGTAACCACAAACGCCAGAGCGAATCCTCTTCCTCTTCCACAACTCTTCGAAACATCACTCTTTTGTAAACCCTATTTTCGACTATGCGTAGATCGGGTAGCCCTTCTTGATTGTTTTTAATATTCACGAAGCTCCGAGTACTCTGCGCCGTCGAATTCTGGTGATGCCAAGTCAATCTCCAGAGGTGTGGTAGAAGACAATTCGTCCACGTCAAAACGAGAAAGGGTGTCCGGCACAACATTCAATGATCCTTTGCGAGGCTCCATCCTAAAGTTGTATCTTTGCAATAGAAGCGACCATCTTGCCAGCCTGCCACTCAAGTCTTTTTGTGTCATTAGCCACATGAGACTTGAATGGTTAGTAATTATTCGAAAAGGCAATCCTTCAATATATGGTCTGAAACGCTTGACACTAACTATTGCGGCGAGGCATTCCAACTCGGTGACCGTATAATTTCGCTGAACATTATTAAGTTTCTTCGATACAAAAGCTATGGGATGCTCTGCTCCTTCCTCATCGAACTGGAATAACACGCCTCCTACTCCTATTTTGGATGCATTACATTGAAACACGAATTCTTTACTGAAATCGGGTTGTGCCAGGACAGGCGCTGAACAGAGTGCAACTTTAAGTTTACCAAATGCTTCACCTGCCTCAGGGGTTAATTTAAATGGACCAGGTGACTTTCGAAGGCATTCATTGGATGTCATTGGACCCGCCAAATCTGCGAAATTGGTAATAAACGACGTGTACCAATTTGCCATTCCTATAAACCTGCGAACCTGACGAGGAGACTTGGGAATCGGATAATCCTTTATAGCTTCTATATTGCCTGGGTCTACTTTCAAACAACCATTCCCTATCAAGTAACCGAGATACCGAATTTCCTTCTGGCAGAACTTGCTCTTCTTTTCGTAAGCATTTCGCCACTTCCTTCAGCAATTCCAAGTGATCTTCGAAGTTTTAACTACACACCATCAGATCATCCAGGTAGATGAAGACGTTCTCTCTTAACCGTGAAGGAATAGCCTTATCCATCAGCCGACTCATTGTTTGTGGTCCGTTGCACAGGCCAAAGGGCATCACTTTAAAGTGGTACAATGGCTTCCCTGGAACCGCAAATGCCGTCTTTTCCTTAGACGATTCCTTTAATTTGATTTGGAAGAAAGCATCCTTCAAATCAATACCACTTCTAAAGTATGTATCCTTTAACCTGCTCAACAGTCCATTAATATGGGGCAACGGATACGAGTCCTTCTTGGTGACCGTGTTCACCTTCCTGGAATCTATGCACAACCTGACTTTGCCTTGTTTCCGAACTATTACCACTGGACTACACCACGGTGAATTCGATTCTTCAATCACTCCCATCTTGAGTAGCCTTTCAATTTCGCTATAGGCTTCTGCCTGCCTGGGTGGTGAAAGAGGAAAGTGCTTACTTTTAATTGGCTCCGCAACACCCGTGTCTATATAGTGCGTCACTAAACTGGTTTAACCTAGTCTTAGCTTTTCGAATGAGGGAAACTCCTGAACAATTTCTTGCAATGCTATCTTCTGATCTGGTGTGAGATGATGGAAGTTTGGCTCATCCTCATTTGGAAAATCTAAATAAGAAACGGTTGGAAATACATCGGGTGCTAACGCAAATGCCCTCCAGAAATCAACTCCCAGGTATGCTTCTTGGATTTATGACGGTACAAGATAAAAGCGAATAGTCCTCGTAGTATTTTTAAAATTGACCGGAATCCAATAAACCCACTATGAAACAATCATGTATTTTAATCTTTGCCAGCGGTCTCTCATCTGGCGTTATAAGAATTTTAGTGCTTTGCAAAAGTTTACGCATATTTACTCGGCTAGAATATATTTTCCTACACTGTAGAATATTTTCAGAAACTACAAGTTTGGGTTCTTCTTCGAAAATATCCGCACTTATCCGTTCATAATCCTGTTCTCTTTGCTCTAAACTAACTGGGAATTGAGTCTGGCATGCGACATCCCTGCGCAAAGGCCTAAGAATTTGAACCTGCAGTGGATTGGCTGTAGAAGAAAACATACACTCGGAATCAGAANATTTTCCTACACTGTAGAATATTTTCAGAAACTACAAGTTTGGGTTCTTCTTCGAAAATATCCGCACTTATCCGTTCATAATCCTGTTCTCTTTGCTCTAAACTAACTGGGAATTGAGTCTGGCATGCGACATCCCTGCGCAAAGGCCTAAGAATTTGAACCTGCAGTGGATTGGCTGTAGAAGAAAACATACACTCGGAATCAGAACTATCGGAACTATCTGGAAAAGTTATGATAACCCTAGGCGAAGCTCTCGAGGGACTGATACTACTCTCCGAACTACTGACATCTCCATGCAAACGAACGTTTCTGGCTGAGGCTGACTTACTTTTTGGTTTAGTACAGAAGGCGGTTGCTCCTGTACTCCCTGCTTCGGGGGCTAGGGTGCCGAACGAGAATCGATTGCTTTCTCGCTCGGGTTCCGGTTTCCCTGTCTTCGATGATCTCTGGGGCATCTTGGTGTGACCACCCCCTTCTGTCCACACTTGAAGCAGAACACGTTCCGAATCGCTTCCTCGCAATAGATGTAAGAATGTCCCATCTTGTCACAGTTCCAGCACTGTATTCCTGAGTAGTCCGGTTTCCTAGTCCTCTGGAAATTCAGCACTTCCACTTGTGGATCCACTTCTCCATCCATTCCTCCTGTCCATTCATCCGTTGTGATAGCCATGGTTTCGTTGACATGCCGTCCTGAATAGTTCGGTACCAAGCTCCTGGTTTCCTTCAGGATCTGTTCGCCTTTCCTTGCAACGTCGCGTAGGTCATGTAGGGTTTGCGCACCAGCGTTGAATAGCATCAATTTCAGGCTGTTGTTAACGTTCCTCCTCAATATGTCCATCAGAAGGTTCTCCGACATCGGCTCCCTTAGTCTCGCGTTTAAGGCTAATATGAAACGTATCATACAATTCATTAGCCTTGTGACGACGCATTGAGATCTCCATCATGATCTCATGGTCACTTTTTAAGGTGCCGTATTCCCGCCTGATAGAATAGCACAAGAAGGGATAAGTCGCATCTGGATTCTGCTTAGTGAACAACCAATACTATTCCTCAGCTCGCCCTGACAAAAATAGGTGGAAACTTGCCATCAACTGCTCATCTGTACATTGTGTGCGCTCACACAACGTGTTTAGCTTAAAGAGAAAATCTGAAACGCTACCGGTGCCTTCCAATCCTGTGGCTTAATGACAATATTGGTGGTAAAATTTGGTCGACTATTCAAAGTGGCTTGTGTCGGATTGCGTCCGATAGAAGCAAAGTCCCTAGAGCCACTGGGTGCAGTTTGAGATGTAGTTACTACTGCACTTTATGCGTTCATATTTTCCCGCATTGTTCTCATTTCAGCTCTCATTACTTCTTCCGAAGTACGTAAGAGCTGATGAAGCACTCCTACCAACGAATCTCCTGCAGGCGCTCCGCCATTAGAACGTCTACTCCTATCTTCTGCAATACCTTCACTTAAGCCGGTATTCCCTGGCAAAGACCTATCATTTTCCTGTCTTCCCGAAAGCAGAGTCCTACAAGTAGCGGATATATTCTGGACCGAAGTCCCAGGTGGTGAGATGTCAAGTAAGTTGGAACTTTTTCGGCTATCAACCTTTAGTCCCGGAGCGGGATTGGCCATTGGAATTGGAGGCGGAACTCCACCAGTATGGTCAGCAATAGGTGAATGCATCACCGAAGGGTTATTTGCTGGCATAGCAGGAGTGTTATTTCTCCCGGTCCCTCTTGACTTAGCGCCGCTACCTCTAAGTGAAGCACTACGCGTGAGCCTTTGCTGCTGTTCCATCTACCGAGTGTTCAGAGGCGAGACAAATTAAAAGTAAAAGTAAATTTGACTCTTAAGGTCGAGACAAGTTCAGATTAAATTAAAAACGATAGATGCTTAAGGCTTGCTCCCTCAGAGCCCCCCAAAAATCCAAAATCCGAGAAAAAATTCTAAGTTAAGTAAGGCTTGCTGTTAACGGCCTAAGCCACAAGAACGTCCGAGAAAAAGTGTTAAAATAAAATAAAAAGTCACGAGATCCGATCACGACAAAAAAAAAATTAAAAAAATAGCAAAATTAATTATTCAGCTGCGTACTGAATACGAATATACGCGCCGGATGAAACAAAAACAATCAAATATGAGCGTTAGTAAATAGGCATATCAAGTGGGTTAATTATATATATACGTGGTCATATACGTGTAAGGCAAAAGTTCAGTTGGGTATAATTTTATATCAAACCAATGGGAATGCTGACCCCCCTTGACATAAGAAACACAAAAGTCGCTATTTGGTCCAGTACACCCAACCACAATGCAAGCCGGCATAGTGGAATGCTTCTCCAGACTTGAAGGGTGTACTGGCCTTCGCGTACAATTTTGCTGAGCTATCTTTCGGTCTCAGTGCACCAACCGCAATGCAGCAAAGGGCAGTCACGCATGCCCCCCTGAGACATGTGGGGTGACTGAGACCCCGATAGTCAGTGCTGGTTGGAGTCCCAGCCCACTCCATCGCAATACGAAGGCGCTCAGGAGCGCCAGCGCAGACCTATGGTGTGTGCTGGGTCCTAAAGAAAAATTTATTTGCATATAGTTTTTTTTTCTGATAAAAAAAATTGGCAAAAACAAGCAAAGAAAACTACAAAAAAAATCTATTTATACTAAACCCTACTTAGCGGACTATTTTCCCCCGATTCCCATGCCGACATATTGGACCACTGAACAAGGTTGGAGAAAAAAAGTCAACTACAAAACAACTAAGTGCGTTTAGCACTGCCTCACCGGGTGAATACAAAACTCCGGAGGACGTGACGTGAAGTCTCGGAGAAGCCTTCGGTTGCTGACCAAGAGAACCATCCAACACTCAGCTCCACTCATCCCGCCGCAGCAAGGGGCAGCAATCACATGCCCCCCTGGGACTTGCGGGATGGTGAAGCCTAATGTGCCAGTCAGGACCAGTCAACCTGACCAGACCTCAGGCTACCCCGTTGGGCGCCATCTGTTATGGTACGCATACATTGGGAGCAGCAGTGAGTGCAGGCGGCATGACACAATGGGGTGCACTGTGGCTAGTCATGTCGGCTGGGCGGGGTTCTTGCCTCACTACTGTTCCCTCGCCATAGCAGAGAAAAGTCATGCCTGTCAAACATCCCAACGGAAGGACACAATTCAAAAAATTCAAAAATTAAAAAAAAAACACTTACCAACAAAAAAAAGCTGAAAGAAAACGTTAAATTTAAATATTTCAAATAAACTGAAAAATCAAGAGAAAGCAGAATCCAAACTAAAACTGAAATAAGAAGAAATGAACCAAAAACAAAAAAAAACCTAAGGCCGAATATGAGGCACCACAGCTGGTATTGTGGTGAATGGTGCTGGCCCACCCTCATCCGTGGCTATCAGCGCACACTAGTATTGATAGCCCCATACAAAAATCCTAATGTGCCTCCCTAACCCAGGGAAAAGGTCAACATTCCCATTTAATTACAATTTATTCGAATAAATTCATTTTCTTAGGGCCGTTTGCACCATGTCTAGTTAATTCTAACTCCCAGTTAAATATCTTTATCGACGTTATCAACACCCATCATATAACATGTGATCGATAAAGCAGTTAACGTGCTTAACTGAAGGATGTACCTCCAGTTAGCGTTAACTAGACATGGTGCAAACGGCCCTTAACCTAATTCTTAAAGCTAATTATCCTAACACTAAAAGTTTCCAATCCTATTAATTCTAAAAAAAAAAATAATTTCTAACATCAAAAAAACACCTATCATCTAAAAAGGTAAGTATACTTAAATAACGACGTATGGGTTTTCCTTAAATCTAGGTGAAAAAGTAATTAATCAATTAAAATTAAGTCTAAGTTAAGGTAGGTAAGGTAAGAAAGGGTAAGGGTTCTGGTAGATAATTTTAAGGTAAGTAATTCAGTAAGGGTAAATATGAGGTAAGTAAAGGTAAGTCTTATTTTTAGGTGAGTAAATCCGGTAAGTATGACTAGGGTACGTCAAGGTAAGTATAAATCGGGTAGGTAAATTTAATAAATTTAATTCTAATTAAGGTAAGTGAGTAAGTATAAACAAATTTTAGCCCCTATTCCCCCTAAATTACTATAATTCTTGGTTTTAGGTTTCTAATTCTTTTATTTTAAATCTTCTTTTTTCCTTTTTCTTTTAGGTTTATTACTATTATTAGTATTATTATTATTTATTTGGGTTCATATTAATTTGGTTTATATCGTGGCCATTTTCTTTGTTATCATTCTAAATGGTTATTTGTTAAAATTATTTTGGCCGAATTTTCGCGAAATTTTTATTTTATGTTAATTTATATTGGGATATTTTATTTTATTTATTTTTATTTTGCTTGAATGATTCAGTTTTGGTCAATATGATAACGGTTTAATTATTTTAATTTCATTACTATTTATTGTAATTTAGTTTATTTTTATTTTAGTTAATTTACTTTTACCAGGTTTGATTCTTAACCAAAAAAAAATTTTTTTGTTCAAGCAATTTAACTTTGTTTTACCCTACTTTATTTGATTCAGTTTAACTTTATTTTAATTTATGTCCTGATATTTCACTTGAGTTTAGTTAATTTAATCTAACCTCACTTTCTCTCACTTTCATTTACTTTAATCCAATTCTACTTTAATTTTAGTTACTTATATTCGTACATTTTTTTTCTCTTGTTCTTTTAATTCTAACAAATTCAACTCTTATATTGGTTTAGTAACATTAGTTATTCTTATTTGAGATTAATTTAAATTCTATTCGAAAAATTTTCTTAACTCATTATATTAATGTAATTTTAAATTTTAATTTCTTTATCTGTTTTCTACAATTTATAAGTTTACTTAGTTTTTTTTCTTTTTCTCCTTTAACCCAGTGATTGCGTAGGTAGGCATATATGTGTATCAGATATACATACATATATACCTATGTATATAACTATACATATATATATTGCTATGTATACTACTGTGTATCGAATGTGTTAGGCCCCGAAGGACTCACCCTAATGTTGCAGCAGGCTTGTGTGTGGCACTGCTGTTGTTGTTGTAGTCGTTGATGGTGTTGTGCCTGTTGCTGTGGCAGCCGTTGTCGTTGTTGTTGTCTCACCCGATTTTTGGTGGCGACGTTGTTGCAACCGCTGCTGAGGAGTAGTTGTAGTAGTAGCCGGTGGTTGTGGTTGTTGCTGTGCAGCCGTTGTGGTCTATACTAGTTGCTGTCGCTGCTCAGGTGATTGTTCCTGTCGTTGCTGTTTTTGTTGTGTTTACGTTGTTGCAACCGTTGTTGTTATCGCTAAAAGTGGTCGCTGCTCGCTATTGTTGCGGTTGCTTCGTTGCAACTGTCGTTGTTGTTGTTGCCTTGCGCAAATTTTGTTGTTGTTGCGTTGTTGCAACCGTTGTTGTCACCTCGCGCAACTTTTGTTGTTGTTGCGTTGTTGGAAGGGCTGTTTCTGTGAGAACCGTTGTTTGGTCAGAGTAGCTGTTGCCGC
>NW_016162945.1:11957-39357 GCF_001687245.7 Rhagoletis zephyria | reverse complement strand
CTTAAGTAAAATTGACTTGATTTCGCAAACGGACAAAATGGCAGACATATGTACATAATCACACACGCAATCCTAAGACAGGAATTTGTTTCTATCAAATGTTAAATCTTCTATTATTTCCACTTTTATTTCATTGTTTCTTCTAATTAAGACTGATTGCGCAAGAAGCATGAAGCTCAGTAACAGTGCAAACACTGACTTACCATTTCAGCCCACAACATTGCTAATTTTGGTAAGCGTCTTAGCATGCTATTGTCTTCGTGGAATTCCAAGTTTTTTTATTTTAATTTTTTTAGCCGTGATTGACATAGCCCATTAAATGCAACCATAAATTTAATTACCGCGTTCTTCCTTCTTGATTTTGGCTCGATAGTAGGGCCGTACGATTGATCGATTTCTTTCTAAATATTCATTAATCATTATTTTAATTGCCCTATCGGGTAATTGAAATAGGTGACGGGTGACCAAATCAACGGAAATAACGTCAATTGACACTATTTCGCATACTGGTGCAAAATAAAGTCAATTGACATTATTACTCTTTCAAACATTAAATTTGCGTAGCTTCACCCGGATCGCGCCGTATTTCAAAGAGTATCCATGGGAAAACGCTTTTTGCTATGCAATCCGTGCACCGTGCAAGGGCTTTGCAGGACTTCGGGAATACCCTTATTGAGTATAAATTTTTTCCAGTTGTCACCGAAAATGAAAACAAAAGTTAAGGAGAAGCGACGTGCGGTGAATTGAGATGAGGTGAGTTGGAGTGAGGTGAGTTGAGTTGGAGTGATGTGAGTTCTAGTTAGGTGAGCAACAAAACATACCATAACGTATCTCAATCTTCCGTTTTATATTTTTCTTTGTCGATTTATCTCAATCCCCTTTTATATTTCAATCCCTTTCTCTCTGTTTTCGTGTCTATCGCATTCTTTGTATTTAGCTTTTATCTTTATCTTTCATTTTTCATCATCTTTCATCTCTCACATCTTTCATCTTTCATCTTTCATCTTTCGTCTTTCATCTTTCGTCTTTCATCTTTCGTCTTTCATCTTTATCTTTATCGTTATCTTTATCTTTACAAAGGGACATTTGCTAAGTCTTACAAAATCCTTGCACTGCGAATGGATTGCTCGTAAGAACAGGTTTTCCCATGGGCTTTCCCAGTGCAAGGGTTTTGCAACTAGACGAATAAAAAATTAAAATTTATGAAGATGCCCTCAGGAAAGTTAATCACTTGGGCCATTCATTATTTTTCATTAGTACAGCATACTTATACACATACATACATGCATATGTACGTACTTGGTAATATTCTTCGAATAGCTTTTTCCTAAAATTTAGAATGAACAAGAAGAACATCTTCTATTACACTTTCTATGTATGATGAAAAAGGAGACTTCAAATGACAAATGCGCGACATTAATCCAAAATGTAGAAGCATCAAATTTAAAGGCAATCTACAAGACAATTCTGTACATAAAAGGAAAGAAGGCAACATAAATTAGAAAGCAATGAGAAATACAGACTAGATACATATGTAAATGATGAGCACTATAAATAGTTTATGACGGTAAAACTGAAAAGAGACAAAGAAAAAAATCAAGAAGAGACGGGGAAAACACTAGAAAAAGTCACATCAGCAACCGCAACGACAGATGGCCAAATGTGAAATGAGCAGTCAAATCACGTGCTGATCAAGAAAATCACTTCATTAGGTAAGATAAGTGGGCGGTGGCATTGGCGGCAGAATAGTTTGGGGAGGGGAGAAACAAAATTTTTTACGCATAAGTGAGTTTTTGATGCACACTCATATGTGCATATAAACACGAACGTATGTATGTATCTATGTATATAGATTTGTGCAACTGTTTGGCTTTCTATTACATATTTACATACGTTCATAGCCAAATGAGTTTGTAGGCGCGTTGAAGCAGAACTGTCGCAGCGGATGCTGTTGGCACTTTGTATGGTGTCGCTTTTGATATTTAAAGGCAAATACATATCAGCATATTGACCACTTTGAGGCATGCCACAAATTGTCTGCTATTTATCGATTGACAAGCATACATGCATATTTACAAATACAATGTTTTGTTAGTGTGTACATTGTGATTGTCAACCGATGTTACACTTCGTTCACACAACCACCAACTTCCCATTTTTTTTGTTTTCAATACTTTACCTTTTTTTTAGATGTGCGTTTTGTTGTGGTTGTGTTTTTTTTTGCCGCAACAAATGTTTGTAATCAATCAAATGAAACAACAGGATGCCACAAGCAAAAAGAAAATTAATCAACTGATTTCTCAAGATTTGAGTTATTTGCTTCTAAGTAAAATCAGCTAATTTCGAATGGTTCACGAATTTTTACTGTGGCGTTTATAGAACTTACCAACATAACGGCTGAATCAAAATGAGCGTGGACATGTATAACAGCAGATCGGTGCCGCGAATCACCGTTACAGGGATCACAATTTACGAGTTTCGGAAACTGGCAAGCCAACATAAGCGGAAGTAGTGGGAAAAGCACCTGAAGACCTACAACTTCGCATCGGGTCTGTGTAGACTTTGATCAAGCGTGAGATCCCTTAGAAAGTCATTGATCTCGACGGAATATGTATAAAGATGCTGAAGCACTTGGTTCAGAAGGGAGTAGAATACCCCATTAAGGCTCTAAATCATGGCTTATGAAAGTCTGGGAAAGGAGTATCACTACTGTCCCTTGGAAAACCAGCCCTTCAAAGGCCCTTCGAGCCTTACCCTTTTCCCTAATAAAACAACAGCGACCTATTTCACTACCTGCTCAAAGGAGGTCAAGCTGCAACTAGTCACCCACGTCACGTCGACGGCAGACCTTTACAGGCGATTTAAAACTCGAAATTTTTAAGAGTTTCTTTGGGGGAATGTTAAGAAAACGTTGCTGGCGACATTCAGGGTAATTGACTAGCTGGTTTAAAATATGCTGCACCAGTTTGATTACTAGGTAACGGTAGGACATAGGCCTGAGCCACAGCTACATAGCGAGACTTCAAAGTCTCCCGTCAGAGAATATATATCGAGCCTTAGCCGCCAAAAAGACGCAAGAGAAATTTTTTCAAAATTTTATTTTTGATGCAGAAATGCATCTAGATGCCCCAGGAACATTTTTGCATCAAAAATAAAATTTTGAAAAAAAATTCGCTTACATCTTTTTGGCGGTTAGGGCTCGATAAATGTGTAGTAAACGATTACTCGGCACGCAATTTATGCCCAGCTGCTATCGTAGACACCACCCGAACGAATACTTGCTGGAAGCGGAGCTACTTTCTAGGCACGTCTGTGAACATCTCGAGGAACGAACTCACGGACGAGATCCAAACCGACTTTGCGCAATCACTAAACCCGACGTTGTACAGTCAAGCTATAGACGAATTTCACCGAGAGGTAAGCACCACCTTTACCAACTCTCGCCCAGTGAATGCCATTATTGGACTTCAATTACCACGCATCCAGACGAAGAGCTTCAGCTGCCTCGAGCGACTCACGTAACTCTAGCGCAACTAAGCAACTGGTTACTGCAGTAGGTTGGACTCCTACTTAATCAGATTCGACCCCGTCAGACCCATTATATGTGCGGCTTGTGAAGGCACCCCACACGACATCAACTACCTCTTCACTTGCCATCTTAAGCCCAGTCAGTTAACACTACTTCCTCTTCGGTCCGACCTCGTCGAAACATTTTAGTTTGCTGAGCCTACCTATTTAGACAGGGCTTAGCAGGAATGCTATATAAAGAAAATAACAACTTCAGCACATTCCTAATGCCATCTCTACTCCTGCAATCATGCAGGTACTTGCCATTCCACCTGGGTTCGTTGGCTACGAAAAAGAGGTGAGAATAGAGGGTAGATTTTGGAAAAAACCCAAACATTTTGTTGCTGTAAAAAAGTTCAAACAAAGTATGGGGGAACCACAACATTAACCCAAAAGGGAAATAACAATGACAGCGCCAGAAACAAAGAAGCTGGGGAAATCAAAATTGAAAGCAGTGTTTGGCAGCCATGCGTGTCTCACAACCACTGCAAAAGAGCTGCTGTTGATACTTGTTTGGGCATTGGACGTGAGTGCAAATGTGCGAGCGAAATACTGGCTGGCCGGATAGCTGCAGGCCGACTTGTTTGCAATTCAACTTGATGAATTTCCAATGCTAAAAATATGGTGTGAGAAATGGTAGCCAAAATAAATTGCACTTGACTTTGTGACGGCGCTGCAAGCAAACATGTGTTGCAAAACATAAGAAAAAAAATTTGACTCGTAAAACAGTGAAGGAGAGATAGATACGCATGTGACTGAACTTAGGGACTTTTTAGTGAGGGTTACTCTTTTATTGGAGTGGAGCTGCAGTAATGTAAGGCTTTGAACAAAGCTTTGGTGTTGCAATAAAATGATGTTGCACATATGAGTAGGTATGCAACAATCTGCTGCATGCTTGGCTGGGCACCCCGAAAAGAAAAAATTTCATGAAAATATAAACAACATAACAAATTAAAAGTAAAATGAAAAGGCAGCAAAATCCACCAAATGTTTTAAATAAAAGAAAACATAGCAAGCGGGCAAGCGTGAACTCTGATTGGAATGGTCAAAGGCCGGCTCTAGCAGCGGCCGCGCAGAGGTGGCAAAGTGCCGACATGAAACCACACAAGAGCAACAATGAAGCAACAATAAGTGTGGGGAAAAAAATAATAAAACTCAGCAATAACAACACAAAGCAACAGTTGAGCTAAAAAACCACATACAAAGCTAGCGTAACGTATAATAACTTTGGCGCTGTGGTCACATGCAACACACTCACAAAAAAAGGGGGGGCAAAAAACAGAGCTTCCACTACTACTTCGGTGTAAATTGTGTTGCAGCAAACGAAAAAAATTAAGCATAGGCTATATTGTGCCATTGAAGGGCAATCTGCACAGTTTGTGGCATCACAGCGTGCGTTATATGTATGCATGAACATTAGGGTGGTAAAAAAAAAAAGTAAAGTCTGAATTTTAATGCTCTCGCCTCCCAGGATATCGAAAAATATACGCCTTTTTTTAATCAAGAAATATTTAGAGGGCGCTCGAACTTTTCCATGTATTTTATATGGGAAAAAACTTTTCGTAGATCGGAGAACTCGGGTTTTCTTCAGAAGACTTCCAATAATAATACACAATTGTTTATTTTACCATTTTTTAATATTAAAATTTTGTATTGCTTCCCTCATTGCATTTCCTGGGGTTTTTGGTGGACCTATAAAATATAGTTACTATGAAAAAATAGTTAAATAAACAACTGCGTATTAGTATTGGTAGTCTCCTGAAGAGAAACAAAGTTTTCCGAACGAAAAATATCGATTTTCGCGAATTATATAGCATTTCTTCGAAAAGTTGTTTTTCCCCCATATAAAAATACATGGAAAACTTTTAGCGCTTTGAGCGACTTCTAAATATTTTTTTGATTTCAAAATAAAAAATGGGGGTATTTTTTTCGGTATAGAAAGATCCTAGGTGGTGAGAGCATTAAAATGTCGACTTTACTTTTTTCACATGCATTTTTTTGGACCACCCTAAATATTTTATTTGAGCAAGACAATGGTCATGGTGTTGGCCGGTCGTCGCGTCGTCACTTTGTTGCCACCATGCGCTGCAATACACATAAAAGTCACTATAAAAAATAGACGAGCCCTATATGAGTTGCTAAAATTTTAACACATCATTCTTTTGTCTGTCATTTATCAACATGGATGCAAGCAATTCTCAGCAACTTTACGAGTATGTATGTATGTATGTAAGGATGTAATGCGCTTATCCGGCTCCGCAAGGCAGTTTCCCGGCACTGTCACACGCATCCGCACGAAGTGTGAAAATGTGCGAACTTCCTGCTGGTCAATTAAAGCAAAAAAATAAAATAAAATATAAATACATTTTATTCTTTTTTTATATTAATGAAATTTTATTTTAGCTTCAACTGCACCTGCACTTAAATAGATTGCGGCAATTTACATTGCATTTGCATATATACATACGTACATATGTATATAGGTATTTATGTAGACAAGCATTTGTCCATTGAGTCAGTCATGCGAATGGCTTGCCGGGTGACGAACTGCAGCAGACAACTACTTATTTATCCGTATACAATGTACTAACTTTAGTCCAGTCAAATGTTATCGAATTACGAAAAGCGTGAGATCTCCAAGGTTAAGGCGGATCGGCGAAAAAGAATACAAATAAAAAATAAAATGTGCTTAGCGCAACTTTCTTTCTTATTTATCGATATCTGTATCGCTATCTATTATCGTTATCGATATCGTTAATAAACTTGGAGTTAACGATATCGTTATTTTCACTTTCGAAATATTTGCTATATAAATACATAGTTGTTATAATCGTTATCGATATTTTTATCGAAGTATTTATCTAGTTACCGAAATAGTTATTTTCGCTTTCCAAATTGTTTTATGTTATCGTTGTTATCATCATGAATGCCGTACCGATTTTAGCTCACTTAAATGTTATCGAATTGCGAAAGATTGACAAAAAAGAATACAAATAAATACTAAAGTCTGGGTATGAGCCATAGATCTTTGATGTCTTATGCATTTATAGTTATCGATATATTTAGTATTGTTATCGATATCGGTGCTATGGGTACAGATATCAGTGCTGTATAATTACTTATATTTTTATCGGCACTGGTATCGAAATATTGATACTTAGTTATAAATATCGTTATTATAGTCATCGATGTCGTTCTTATCGCTTTCGATATTACTATAAAAATATTTACCATTAATTAATTTTCGTTATCGATATCGATACATTTAGCATTTTTTTTGACTGAGTGTTGTTTACTGTTGTTCTGTGTTATTCCTAGAAAAAAGATTAGCCAAGTTGGTCTGGACCTATTATCAAAAGCGACTTGATGCAGATGGCACTTGGTGACGTATCAATGAGGTCCATAAGCTGTTGCTGTCGACGCGACCTCTGACGAACGTGGCTTAAGCGAGATCGAAAAATTTCCAAAAGTTGGTACTCTTTAAGAGGAGATATAATTTATCCAGCAAGATCAAAGCTTCAATGGAGCAAAACCCCCCAAGGATGAAAGGGCCTTTTTCCATCTTCCTCACCACTGTCTAGGAGCTGGTTGAGGAGTTGCGGAGGAGTTGCGGATATAAATCTTAAATGCTTTCTTTTCAGCACATCACGAAAACATGCTAAACTTTAGTAGAGTGGACGCAGAACTACTGAAATTTTCACAAAAAGTGCGGTGAATTCACAAGTTGACACCAAAACCTGGAAAGATAGTGGTAAGTTAAAGTGGCATTCGAAATTCAAATATTATCTTTTATGACAGCGCTCTCCTTTTTTAATGAGTGTACTATCCTCATATTCAAAAGAAAATCATAAAAACGCGTTGGAACAGAAATGAGCGTTCATATACATACATACCAAAAGGAAAACCAACTAAAATTCAAGCAAATTATTTAAGAAAATATTTTTAATGACCAATACAAAAAAAGAGGTCAACAGTCCACAAGAAAACCCATCATATATGACTTAGCCACAAAAAGTTTTAAAGAATGGCAAAACTCATACAAAAACTGCCAGACATCTGCGACACCATGTCCGCAAAAGTTCAATCAGCTATCAGTGCAATCAGCTATGAACCAACTCGAAAATTGCTGCAATTGCAAGCTCATAAGTGAAAAAAAAATAAATAAATAAATGTTCAATATCCTCTGATGGAGGAAATAGAAGTGATATTTAATTTAGAAAAATTGTCTATTAGACAGGAAGGCAAGCAAGGAGTGGCAGATAGAGTTTGGCTATTTGACTAAAATGCAAGCGTGCATAGCATGGCAAATGGAAAAAAGCTAGAGCTACGAGTGAGAGGATTCTGCATGCTATTTTTTTATGAAAGGCGATAGCAACAAATGGCAATGGCTTAAATGCATACGAATTCATAGATTATCATAGAAGTATGTAATATCGAGGCAAATAAGTATAAAAAAAAATTCTTAACTGCATATGGTGCTTAGCTTTGAGTAAACACACTGCATATGTATGTATGTACATATGTATGTATTTAGATGCATATACATACATTCATGGATAAAGCGGAAATATAGAAGGAGTTGAAGTGATTGGATTGTGCNGAAAGGTGAAAAAACATATATTTAATACTTGCGCCGGGTATTTAATGTTCGGCTTCGCCCGAACTTAGACTTTCTTACTTGTTTTGTTTTCTTTTTTTTCGATATTTGAGTTGAGTACTGCTGAAATATGTATATAAATATTTGTTTATTTCCATATATATGAGCAAATCTCTAAATCGTAATAAGCGCGCTTAAGCTTATTCAAATGTCCATACGTATTATATGTAAATATTTACATAGATAAATAATAGAAAAATGCAAAAAATTATGAGATATTTGTGTCAAGTGGAAAAATATTTATTTATCTCTGAGTGTTTGGCGATCTCTGGGTTGCTGAGAAGTTGGTCAGCCATATTAGAAAATAATTGGAGTTAAACTACATACTTACATACATATACGAGTAAAATAGTATACATACAGTGGTGGAAAAATAAATAGAGACACGACATTTAAAAACAAGTTTTCTTTGGTTTATTTTATATCTATTATTTTTTATAAAAGTATAGCCCATTAAATTTTAGTAGAGTAAAGTGTAAGTTTTAAGTTCCTAGAAAATCGCGTCAAGAAAGAAAAAATTAAAAAAAAATTCTTTTCATTGAGAATTTTGATGTGGAAAACTATCAAATCCAATTGTTTTTGTTTTTGTGCTATAAAGTTTTTAAAAATGTATTAATCAAGCTGAAATTTCATATTTATTTATTATTTATGTTAATGCATCAATCCTAAAAATTTAAAACAAATCAAACACATAAAGTGTAAACCCCGTCCGTTTTGGTATGGAACGCCCCATAGACAACATTTAATACACCATCAAGTCCAAACAAACATCGCCCATTAAGTTTTAGACACATATTCATACAAAATTAAGCGTAGTTTCAATTAAATGCCTGCTGTTCATTTAATTTTAAAATATTTGTACACCGAAAAAACCAGAGTCACAAGCAAATGTCCACAGTGACGGTCCAAAATAAAGATGTAACCTCGCCTCAAGACCAAATTACTTGACAAAGCAACTTTTACATTGTATTAAAGCTAAATTAGCAAAAGATAATATTTTCCTTTGGTATACGTTGGTAGGGGAGCGAGCATTCAAACCCATTGGAGTACAGCCATTAGCCAACGCCCATACTTGGGGGAAAGCGAAAAAAGGAAATGAAAATAATGAAAATTAGAAAAGTTTGAGGAAAGCAAATAAGAAAATTAAGTGCGACAAGAAAACGCAAGGATAAGCTTCCACGAACATACAAGACAGAAGGAAGCAGAGCGAAGTGAATCGCCCAAACAGTGTTGAACTGAACCTTAACCCTAGAATGGTAAACATGGCCGGTGAGGCGCAACAATATTTTGTTTTAGCGATATTTCCAGATCGGTCTCTCATATTAAAGCGTGGGTTCGTGCCAATTCGAATTAAGTGTTCTATAAGCTTGTGGGCAGTGCGTGTTTTGTTCAGCTCCATTATATTGCCGAAATAATCACACGTGTGTCGCCTAGGCGGCGATGTTTACTAATAAAGGTATTTTTTTGTATATGCAACTTTTTAATAACAAATTTTTTTCTAAGCCATAGGCATGATGATCTTTTTTATCAAGTTAATTTGGTCTAAAATCTATAAGCTAAAGAAATGTTTCAAAAATATCTCGAACGGAAATATTTTTTTTATATTTTTTTTTCAAACGGTCTCTGTATACAACCCATTAAGAAATGTGATCTACTAATATGACTGTAACAAATTTCAGATATAAAACAAAAAAAAACATTTTTTTATTGATTTTTGTTACAAAGATATAGTAAATACGTATTTGCTTCAGTTTGAATAAAAAAAATTGTATAAATGCAAAATGTTCGTTGTTTATATATGTAGCCTCATAGGCGACCACGTTTACCATTAAAGTGCTAAAAAATATATTTACCATTCTAGGGTTAAAATGCAAATAAAAGTGTAGATGTTTGTTGTTAACCGAAACACTTAACTACACTTTGAAAAGCTTCGTTGCTGGACGTTAACATGAACTAGTGTTTGTACGTAAAGGCGGTGGCGGGAATTGGATAATGGAGAACAATTGTTTGGAAAATAAATCCGTTTTAATAATATAAATTTGTTGCCACTTTGTCGCCACATTTTGTCGCTAATGCTGCTAGCGAGGAATGCCATTGAAAATCTGTCGCTGCTAATAAGCCTGAGTTAGGCGAATCAGTGTAAAATTAAGCAAAGTCAAGGAATACTTATGTACATACTTAACTAGTTACGAAAAAAGGAAGTGCTGCTACTTCGCTTTCTCTTACTCCGGGTTTTTTCCTTTATTCATAATCTACTGATTATAATGAAAAGGAAATGGAATAAAGTGAGAAGTAAGTTTAGTTGAGGATGTGGTAGAAAAGCATGAATAGCAGAAGATTTTACTAAATAAGTAGTTGGTGTCGTCATAAAGTGCAGTTCTTTAGGAAGTTCAATGTGAATAGAAAAGCACAGTTGCTACCGAATGAATGCAAAAAAAAAAAACGGAAAGCTCAAGTTTTAAAGTATTCGAGCAGCTTATGCGATAAGTAAGACGCTTGCAATGTTGTTTGATTGTATCGCCACAGGACGAAGAGAGCGTTCCCAAATCACTGTTACTGACGCTATACGAAAAACAAATGAGGAGTTATAACAAAAAATCTCATATCTGAAAAATCAGTAGTGTCGACTGGGGTCGATGTTCTTCTTTTTCTGGTACCTACAAATATTGGCCAAAATTATAATACCATTTCATATCCATGAAATACGTATAAGGATTAAACTACTTAAAAATCGCGTATAGAAATACCTCATTTAATGAACTGAAAAAGAAGATTTGATAGAGATTTTGCAAAGATGAAAAAATTGTGTCATTTTACGAAAGTAGAAGTGAAACCAACCATAGAAATCCGATCACGTTGTTTCGAGATAGTATACTCAGGCCTGAGGACTTCTTTCGCAATAGGGCTTGTTTCATGTACTGTGTGGCAAGTGGAACCGTCCGTTTAAACCATGTGCCATCTAATTCAGACAGGTCACGATAATGTTCACCGTTACATCGTTACCGGCAACATTTTCGAAAAAGTACCGTCCGATGACCCGTTGTGGGTTCATGGGTTTTTCTTTAAGAACATGAGGGTTTTTATACCCCAAAGGCGTCAGTTTTGCTTAAATATTGCGCAATAAATACAATTTTAAATCGCAGCCTGAGGTTTGTGTTGGGTGAAGTGCTTTTCCATAGACTGGTAGAAGCTAGGGGCATTTAGAAGGCCATCCATCCGCTACACGACAATCTATCAATGAGCCTACTATAACCAAACTACAAAGACCGTTAATATCAAGTCCGAAGAGTTCCTCAGGGTTGCTTATAAAGTGCTAGCTAATATGCTTCAATCTTACACTCTTCAAAGCTGGACAGTAATGTAATATGTGTTGAAAGGAGTACACACTATCATTCTTCAGTGAACTGCCTGAATAAGCATCAGATAAAATTTATAGCTGCACCGCGTGAATTCCGATCGTCCAATGATCTGCCAGAATCATCACCAAAACCGAGAACTGCGCCTTATAAAGCATAAGGAGTTCCTTTGACCAACTCCGATAAATTGGGGGCCAGAAAGAGCTTGCTATTGAACGTGCCATGGTTTTGGTGAAATACTCGCTGAACTGGCATGAGTTCAATCTATCCGGAGGGCTCGCTATTTTGCAACAGAATGCAGACTCAACTTTGGTTAGGCTAGTTTCCACTCGGCACAGCTGACAAGCCACCTAGGCCTAAACAAACATTACGATCCATTTTTTTTAAGATACCCGAACGGCTTTTAAAGCCTTAGCTCTCACTTTGACTCTGACTTGGATGCTGCAGCCAATTTCGCCAAATACAGGAAAATATACCAGACAGTCCTTTTTCGTTTTCTGGCTTGTATCAAAGTGTTTAGGCCGATACCTTACAGAGAGTATCCGACGCTCTTAAATGTTGTATTTTTAAAAAAAAAACTAACAGAAAATTTTCCTCGTAAAGAGACAGCAGCAAAAAGTTTTCAAATATCTTGTAATTGATTATCTGCAGCTGAGGCTCTGATCTTCGTCCAACAACAATACTAAAAAACACAGTCAGTACACTTGGGTTGCCCCATCCCGCCCTCGGCATTATTTGTAATACAGATACCTGGTTCAACGCCTCCTAACTACAGCAGAAAACGTGAGAGGTCTGACTTAAGTGTGTATATTCAAAGTAGCCAAGTAAATACTTCTTCTCTACAGTTGTAGCTGTAGTTTATGCCATTTCTTCTTCTTATTATTAAAAATTACTGTCAAATGAACAGCGAGTTCAGCAAAATCTTGCTCCATTCTTCAACTTATGACACAAAACTGTCTATGAATGTGCAGAAAAGGAAGAATGGTGTGGGTGAAGTGAATGTAACAAGCACCGTTATCGTTTTAAGCCTACGAAATCGTGCGTAGGCTGTCTAGTTACTTGTTGTTTTGCAAGCAGGAATGTTATTTCGCCAAAGCATTAATTTCATTGCTTTTTGTTCACTTTGTATGTCAGCCGCCCAAATATCTATCCCTTTTAGCCCAACGAAACGACGAAGCAAAACGACTACGCATTGTTGTGTGTGGGCGAACGTGAGCTCGCATTGGGTGTAACGTAAAACACTGATAAGCAATAGCAAGACATGGATAAGTTAAAGAGCAGAAAATCAAAGCAAGTTGTAAAATAGGTATGGGCTAACACAAAAAGAGAGTTGACTTTTTACGGTCTGCATAAAAGTTAAATAACCCATGAAAAAATGGTTGAGTGAAGAGGGTAGTCATGGCAAGTTAACAAAAAAATAATAATTACATAAATAGCTATTTTAAAATTGACTTTTTATTGGCACAAAATCCATACATTTCTTGCAGATTGCCATTGAATGATACGAGAACGACATTTTCAGAAAATTATTTAAAAAACTCAGTGCAATGTAGAATAACAATATGGGTATCAAATAAAAGAGAAGGTGGTGCATAAGGACGAAAATATACTCAAAAAGTCCTTTTCAAATTTTATTCTGGAATATCCTTAAAAATTTGCAATATGCATTTTCAAACAACTTTTATGTTAATAACTAATATACAAACGAGCACATCCTCGAATTTCGGCCCATCTAAATTTATTCGCTTTATAAAAAAATCGTTAAAAGGGCAATTTTAATACCTATTCGTCCTTATAAACCCAAAAAATTTATTTATTTTTTTCATTCTACAGAATTTTCTCCTGCATTTCGTACCCATATTATTATTCTGCATTGCATTGAATTTTTCAAATAATTTTTTAAATTATCTGTCATTAGACATCAGACAGAAAAACTAAACCGCAGTTTCACTATATCTCATCCATATTTCCGCGAGTATGTTGATTGTTTCGTGCGCTTTGAAATTGTTTGGTTTTTGTCGCAGGGTGTTAAGAATAAATCAATTGCAGCGACTGCAAATAATGATTATTTTTTAAATGTAAATTCAACAAATCATGCTGAAAGAGAAATGCTGCATGCACTGATTTTTATTTCTAAGTTTTATTTAATAAAAAAAACTGGTTTAACAATTATTTTTTTTAGTTTTATTTATTGCTTGCAAAAATCAATATTTTTAAATTTTATTTTTTTCTCGATAAATAACCGTTGTTTGAGTTTTATTTATTGCGTGGAAAATAAGGAGTTTTCCTAACGAGCGCTACCTAATTTCCGCGGCTCTGATTTTTGTTTTTTTAGTTTTAATAAAAAAAAAATCTGGTTTAATAATTCTTGTTTGAGTTTTATTATTTATACTTACAAGAAATCATTATTTTCTTAGTTTTATTGTTTGCTTGAAAAATAACCGAGTTTAAGTTAGCCTACAGCATTTGCTTTACCACTACTATAAAACTCAGTAAGTAATCATTAAAAAGTATTTTTTTATGAAAGTTGTAACCGTTATGGTTCCTGAAAAAAAAATCAACAAGAAATCCATTGACGCAAGAACAGCAAAACTATGCGTTTAAAAACTTTTTAAAAAGTTCATTGTCTACTGGTTTCAATTAATAAAACTTAAAACCTTTGATTTCTTAAGGTACATATTTCAAAGGTCAAAGGAATTTTTTCACCCTCGAGAAATTTGTTTTTTTTTTTTTGTCACAAAAAAGTTCATTTTCCACACTGTGAGCTCTACGCCCAAATCAACAAATTCCCCACAAAAAAAAGCACTTGTAAAAAAATCTCATAAACCGCGAGGCAGAAAATTCAAAAAAATAAAAAATATTAATAGCGCAGAAACGTTTTGCAACTAATTTGCCTGCATTGCGCGACAGTCAGCAGAATTTCAATAATTTCACACAAAAATGTATTGATGAATATTGAAATTATGTATTTACTTTATGGAATTTTTTAGTGCAAACAAAAAAATAAAGCGCTAGCACATTTATTGCCAGAGACCAACGCGACACAATCCGCTGCCGGCAAAACTAGTTGGAGAACAAAAGTTGCAAAAATACAAGAATACAAAAATAAAAATGTAGGCATAAAAATATTTTCCAACTGCCAACAGAAGTTCATGGCGGTGCATATTTTGCAGTTTTATACTACAATACTTTTAATTTTTATAACTTTTTTTTTGCTTTTATTGTTGCAGTTGTTGAACTTCGTGGCATTGTGCGTATATATAATATATGTTTGTACGTATGTACGTGTGTACGTGTGTGTGGGCAGCATTGCAATACAGCGCTGCATTTCATGGCAAACAGCTGCAAGTTGAGCAGCTCGTTAACGGTCGGATGCTGCACTGCAGACAGCCTGCAGCTGTTGCAATTGCCGTTGATAGTTGCCGGTGCAGTTGCACTTGAAAACTTTGCGCACTCAAGTTGTTGGTGCGGCGCGGCGCGGCACGGTGCTTTTGGTTGCACAAATTCAATGTTTGCTTTCAATGTTGGGAGTATTATTTTTTTTGTTGTTGTTGATTTTGAATGCTTCTGACTTTGGTTTAGTGAATTGAGCAGTTGAAATTTAATTCAGTACATTCGAAGAAGCAAAGTACAGAAAACGGAGTAGAGATCGTAAAGGTATTATTTTAAAAATTGTCGGCTTTTAGATTATGGAAGGGAATTTCTTTGCTTTGAGTTCCTTATAATAAGAGGTCCAACGGGCTGTAGCTGAGTTTAGATGCATGGTGGTTTAGATATATTTGCCTTGCCGGCTAAGACAGTTACAAGGCTTTTGTAAGACAATTGAAATACTGTAGGCAAGAGTCTTACAAAAAAAAGTTGCCTTGCCAAATTTCATGGTGAAAAGATCTTTTGACAGAAAGGACTTGAGCATCTTGCAAATGGAGATGTATATAATGTTGCTGAAGCTGCTGCAACAATCGCAATGGCTGAGTGAGCAAAGTACGTGCGTGCCGATCGAGAGTTCCGAGGTCCGAATCATTGGCTAGCGGGTTTTTGTTACCTTTTTTTTTAGATTTTATTGTTTAAAAAGCATAATATGTACATATTTTGTAATTTCTATTGATTTTCAGATACTTATTTTTTTTTTCTTTTTTAAATTTAATTTTTTCTTCTTTTTTTTAATTTGATCGTTTCCTCTTTTTCATAATTTTTTTCTTTTTAATTAATTATTTTTTTTATTTTTATCTTTTTTATTTTATTTTTTTCTTTTTTAATTTAATTTTAAATTTCATAGCTCTTTAATTTCATTCAATTCTATAAACCTTATTTTTTATTTTTTAAATTAAATTTTCATTAAATTTTTAGCTTTTATTGGTTTTAAGAAGAAAAATATTTTCTTTAATTTCATTAAATTTTTTGGAACTTTTTTATTTTTTCATTCAATTTTTAGATTTTATAGTTTTAATCTTAAAAAAAAAATTCCTTTAGTCTTTCGAAAGACAGAAACGGCTTTAAGATAGTTGACTATTGTCTTAGGAAAGATTTTGTCTTTCGAATTGGCCTCATAGTCTGGAAACGCCGAACATTACATTCTTTGCCTTAAAGATAACTACAGCATTTTGTCTCCTTGATCAGGCCAATTCGACGCAAGGGAGAGCGCTGATGGCACCGCATCCCAGTCATAATCACATTTTAAGTTTACCCACAAGATAAGTCTCCATAATTACCAACTGAGTCCATAAAATCATTCCGACTGTGCAAGGCCAGATGATTACTTAGCCTTGCCTAGCCAGTTCGTCGGCGCTCTCATTTCCTTCCCAGTGACCTAGTAACCAGTACAGTACTAACGTATTTCTCGCTGCCAAGAATTGGAGAGCGTCAAAAAACGTCTGGACGAGTTTGGAGGTGATCAACCTATTGCATAGGGCTCTAACTAATTGGACATAAAAACGTCAAGATTCATTCCGGCACAGGTCGAGAGTACTAGTAGTTAAGTCTGGAATAGTGTGGGCCAATCTACCCACTGCTCAAAGTAAAAAGTTTAGTGGCGTTTTCTGCACTCCATCCTTGGCCCATCTTGACATCTAGGGATCGAGGAGAGGCGTTTTATTGGCCCAAATCTCTCGTTCTTTTACTTTTCTACCAATACAGAGAAAAGAGCGAAAC
Organism: Rhagoletis zephyria; assembly: GCF_001687245.7. Classification (NCBI taxonomy): domain Eukaryota; kingdom Metazoa; phylum Arthropoda; class Insecta; order Diptera; family Tephritidae; genus Rhagoletis; species Rhagoletis zephyria. The sequence goes on along the minus strand of NW_016162945.1, from coordinate 22,629 downwards.
GACTGGCGTGCTTTTAAAAACTCAGCCAGAGCTTCTTCTTAAGAGAAGTACCGATGGAGGCGGCTGCTGTTTGTTCTGGCTTGTCCTTTGCGGCTAAAATTGACCTGTCAAGCTCATTCATTTTGTCTTTTTTTTTTTTCATTTAAAAAAATTATCGAACAGAAAAATTTGGCAAAAATCAATGGTAAGTCCTAGCTACCTCAGACTTGCAATTTGTTATTCTAAAATTTAATGGGCTAAAAAACTGCGTACTCAACTTTTTTCTAGGGAGTGGAAATAAAAAGTGTAATATTTGAATAAAAACTTGCAGAATTTTCTTTGATTTTGCACAAAATTTAGAACTCTGATTTTTGGGGTTTTTGTGTTAGAATAAACCGTATTTTTATAAAAAAAATGCGAAAAATAAAATATTTAAAAAATAGTTGCCCCGTATTGCGAAAAATTCGATGTACCTAAACTTTATTGACTGACTGTATGCATATTTTATGTAGACACGTTGGTATAAGATTTTAATCTACCTATTAGAAGTCGGTTGAAATATTAAAATAGTTTTTTTTTTATAAATTTACTTGCTTAGTGCGAGTTTTTACATAAACAAAGGTATTTGTATGGCTATGCTATTATTTTATCAAACTCCGAGGCATAACATTCACTGAGTTAATCTCAGCGGAACAATTGCGAACTACCAACTACATTTGTACATACACAGGTATGTACATTAGGGTGGAGCGGAAACAAAAAATGTTGCGTTTCGAAATTCTAATAGCTAAGGATGGTTGCTTTTAGACGTCTATAGAATACTCTTAAATTTTTTGGAAATGGTTGATACTTTCCGTCTTCTCTTGTTGATTGAAATTTTGAGATTTTTGTCAATTCTAAACATTTATCAAAAACATTTCAAGGTTTGCAGTTGGCCTACAACATTATATATTTGGAAAAATAAAGTGTAAGTTTAAAGTAGCTTAGACGTACCCTTAATTTTAAAGTTTTTTTGTTGAAGTGGTTGCTCATTTTCTGTATAAAAAAACATCGTCGAACATACTTTGTATGGAACATTGTTACCCGTATTGAATTTCGCTATTAGAATTTCGAAATGCAAAATATTTTGTTTCCGCTCCGCCCTAATGTAAACGATTCTGAGTTAAAAAATTTCACAAAAGTAATTGTGATAATAATAGCAGTGAATGTGGCAAAAATTGCAATTTGTTCCGCCTGTCAGTGAATATCTTACTGTCCTCTCCTCCTCTTAACTACATAGCAACAACCATAGACTGGCAGACTGCATGTCTGTCTCACGGTTAAGGCCATCAGTCAGTTTGTTCACATACATACATGCTTATCACAAAAAGCTCTGATGTCGTCTGGTCTTCGTCTTTGACGCTGCAGCAGTGCACTGGGCGGAATCTTTAGTTAACGTTTTATTTGCCTGGCAGGTTAACTTTGGCTGATGAGTGAGGAAGTGGTGAAAATACCAAGCCAAGAGCGCAACAAACAGAATAGTGCTTTTGTATACGAGTATGTACATCGAATCGTAGGAATGTGCATAATAAATGTGTATTATGTACCTATGTACACATTGCAGCACATGAAATGTTGAAAATGCATTGAGACAGTAGCTTGTAAATAAACCATTTCTTTTTTCTTTTCTTATTATTATTGCTTATAAAGACTGCAATTTCATCTCTAGAATATTCTGTGGCATATGAAAGTATAGAGTTATCAATCAGTTGGCTATGAGAGAATCCATTCAAATTGCGGCTTACCTGCACGACTGGCCAGCCAAGTAAGTTAGTAGTATTGTATGTAGATAAATATATTATTTATAAAGCAAAATAGTGATTTGTCGTTGCTGAAGAATCAGGCAACTGGAAATACTACTTCAAATGCTGATAGCAAGAAGAAGGAGGACATACCTGAAAATAAAGAAAAAATAAAGAAATTGTATTATGTGGCACTATGAAAAAAAATTTGAAATTTAAAATGTAAAATATATGCAACCAATATATAATCTAATGTATGTAAATTAGGGTGGTTTTCAAAATATCTACATACAAATTTTGTACGGGGCACCACTTATTATGTGTTACTTACAAAAAAAGACATCCACGAAAATTTCAAAATTTCAAATAAAAATTGGCGTCCGTTGTTACCAGAATTTGAATAATTTTCTTTTTTTTTTAATCGCAAAAATTCGACAAGTTTTTGACATGAAATTTGATAAATTTTATATATATTTTTTTTTTTTTAATTTTTTACTGTGGCGTATTAATATTTATTTCAATAGTGTTTTTTGAGCTTTGTACCACGATTCGTTTATTAGTTATATTTATATATTATTTTTTATTCATATAAATTCATAAACTCGCTGAATTATAACTGACCAAAGCCAAGATTTTGTCGAATTTTTGAGATTAAAAAAAATGATATATTTTTAAACCTTGGTAGCGACCCCAATTTTTTTTTAATTTTGGAATTTTCGTGCATGTCTGAAGATAGAAAAAAATAAAGAGGTCCTCATGATATTGGTATTTTTAAGAAACACCCTAATGTACAAACATGTTGAAACCGGCAAACGGTTGTAGTACCACATTAGGTAAATAAGAATTGAAAACTTAAATTAGGTACCCCTTAGAGAGCTTTTCTTTCTAGAGTGTTTTAGCCCAGCTGCTGATTGGAAAACTGTGCGCCTAGAAGTACGCAATGTTTGATGCTTATTTTCATTTTTCATGCACTCCTCAAATGGCTTATGAAATAATTTGTCTACAGAAAACATTTATGCTCGTTACTTAATCATGTTCTTTCCTTTAATACTTCTAGATTGCCCGAAAGACGAATGGAAAACCTTATTGTTTCTAATTCACAGCATGCAGTACAGCCAAAGACATAACTTGAAATGCTCCGAAACCCCATTAGTACTTATTATATAAACTAAAGCGAAAATTGTGTCACGCTAAGTTCCCCAGTAAGCAAAGACGAACACCACAGGACATAAGGTCTGTGGACTCGAACCCAAAGAAAAACAACGACTTGTAAACGACATAGTTTATTCTAGCACAGTACAGGGGCAATCGAAGACAACCACCGGTATAAGTCATCCTCTTAAGTCTAGGGTTAGCGCAGGATGGGCACCGAGAACTCTCACACAACTTGAGAAACACTACAAGTATTTACTAGACTGGGTCACGAAAAAAAGTTCTGTTCCGGATTATACATTCCGGGCTTGGGAAGGAGAGCCCTGCCAGGTACCAGTAGTCAAATTTTAATCTCATCCAAAATCTTTTGAACAGTTAAAGGTTTGACATCTCAAAATATTGAACCTTTTACGACCGAACAATGCAATGGCTATATTTTCGCCACTGTAACCGTTCATTCTCAACGCCATGCCGACATGATCAATGACTGTTCCTCTTTGATCAGAAATGGGAAATTTCGTTCTGGACGAAATGTGGTTTCAAAAAGACCTGGTCACATGCCACACAACCTGGCCAGTTATGAGTCTATTTCGAGATTCAACGATGCGGCTGGATTTCTCTTTGTGCGATTGTACTTTGGAATAATTGAAGGATAAGATACATCAAGTTATGGTCGAGTTATTGCCCGCATTGTGTAAAAAAGTCATATAAAAATATAGTTTAAACTTTGATATGATATCAAAATTCGATTGAAATTGAAATTTTTTTTAACATAACTTTCTCAATGAGAAAACAGATGATGTACTAATTATTTGTATATAGTATATTACTTTAATATCCATTTCATTCCATTCCAATTTTTTTTCGTACATATGTAGATCGATCCAATATTGTGTTCACTCGATTTTTTCTGCGTGTGGCGAGAATGAATTTAGAAACTAGAGACGACTGTCGAGTTTATTATTATAAGGCATCTTACTGGAGGATTTAAAATAACAAGTACAAAAGGATTCTGCTTTGGATGTCTGGAAAACAATAAGATGCCATTAGGTGGAAGAAAAGGAGAGGATGATATATAAATTCCTGACTTCTTGGGAAGTTTGGGCAATGAAGCGAGGGAATAGGACTACAACTCGGTCATTCTCAGTACATCATTCTTAAAATTTTAGTCAGCTTAGGGCCATTTTCCATAAAGCAATCTTATTCATTCGTTTGGCAGGTAACTAACAGTTAGTTTTAGTACTCATAATCGAAAATTAACTATCAGACCAGAGTTGACTCGTCACTGTGCAGTAACCAACAGAGAAGGAGAAAACAGACCAAATTTTCAGCGCAACACCAACAGTTTTTTTCTGGTTAATTTGTCATAGACTCCCTCGAATGAACTCAAATAACTTCAATGAAATAAATTAGGTTAGAATTACAAATTAAACTAATGAAAGCAATAAAAAATATTAAAATAATTACAAATCCAATTATATAAATGCAATTTAGCAGAAGTTGAAACCGCAGATTTTCGCATGTTCGCTCTTGCACCCCACACCATCACGCACGGAGCAGAATACATCTCGTCGGACCAACACGCCCCTCACCACTCTACTCCCATCATTTCCTCATTTTAATTATTTGCAACACTCAGCATTTTCACAAATAATTTCAAATGGGACATCTGACTGTGGCGAAGCGCTCTGTTGAAAAAGTCAGCTAGCGAGTTTGCAACAGCTCCCAGCGTAAAATGAGGCAAAAGTGGCGCAAAAAAAAAAACGAAACGAAACGTTCGCTACGTCCGCTGCCCATAACCTAAGTCAATGCTGTGCTGACGCCGCCACCCAACGCCCACGGCCCACCGCCATACGCTACGCAGCTGTTGACATTGGCCCCAAACGCACCGGCCACGGCGAGAATGTACGCGTCGCGCCACTAATGACTTTTGCAGTCATTGCCGACAGGCAGATTAACGAAACAGCAAGCGCGAGTGCACGGCGGCGCGTAGAAGCGAGTTAAATTGAATTGCGTGGGTAGGAGTTGTTGCTGTGTATGCTGAGGTGAGTGTGAAGAAGGCGCACTATCCGTAAAATGAGGCAAAAGATGAGCTGAGGTGAGTGTGCGAAGAGTCAAAGTTCGCTGAACTGTTGAGGATTTTACAACTTTAGTGTTGGAAATGTTTTTTTTTAATTTCTATTTTATTGTAGTTGTCCGCGGCAATATAGCGGTTGGGGAGATTTGCTGCGAGGCTTTAGGGGATATCATAATAGCAGCCGATTGTGTAAAGAATTGAAAATGGCGAAATTTAATTGAATTGTAAATTACACAATGCATTAGTATACAATTTGGGAATAAATTAAGTATGCAGTGAAATAGTACTTTCGCAATAGTATACAGGTAATTGAACTAATATTTCACATGAAACACAATCAATGAAATAATAGTGGAATATAAAAATATAAAAATTTTAAATTGTATGTATTTGACTAGTGACGAAAAAACTAAAATCCCTCGTACTCGTATTCTTTTGAGATTTTATTCGTACTACAGGCAGCCTGACACCAAAAGCCTGGGGGTAAGACCCATCAACGCTTAAGTCAATTTGTAACTTCCTTTGGAATGGCGTGGGACCCAAACAAACAGGCTTCTGGCTAAGATCGTAAAATGTCTTTCGTAAGACAAATGAAAGATTAATGGAAACATATTCGAAGGACTTTTGTTATTCTCAGCCCAAAGTTGTCACAAAAAAGCTCTCTCATCATTTCATTTTTAGGATTTCATTTATTTATTATTTTTTTTGTTTTTTTATTTAGATTTTTACATTTTGTTTTAAAAATAAAAGTATTTTTTAAGTAGTACTTCTTTTTTGATTGAATTTTTTTCTTCTAATTTAATTTTAGATTAAGATAATTTTAAAAAGAGAAAATATGTTGTTTTGAATTTCATATTTTTAAAAATATTTTTATATATTTTTGCTTTATTTTCATGTGACATTTCATTTTTGGGATTTTTTTTTAATTTTTTGTTTTTTAATTTAATTTTCTTTTAATTTGTCTTTGTTTTAATAAACATTTTAAAAGCTATTTTTTAAGTACTTACTTCTTTTTTGATTGAATTTTTTTCTTCTAATTTAATTTCAGATCAAATAATTTATTAAAAGAAAAATAATTTTTTTAATTAATTTTTAGAAATTTTTTTATATCTTTTGCTTATTTTCGGTTACATATTTCAATTTTTTTTCCATAATTTTCTTTTATTTAATTGTTTTATTTTATTGTTTTAAAAAGAAATATATATGGCGTACTCTTTCCGAACGTTAGCCCCCACTCTGCCCATTTTTCTTTTAACTATATTTTTTTTTTAATAAGTAGAGTTAGTGAAAGGTTAATCAAGCTTATCCGATGCAGCTGTTTTTATGGCATACCTAGATTTCAAATGTCGTTTAGCAAGATTTCTTGCAGTCCATAAGAACAACTGTAAGGTGTCAAAAATACCAAATACAGCCAATTTCAAACAAAAAAAAAATATATTTTGGACTTAGTTTTTCCGAGGCAAAAAGCGCATACATGAAAAGATACACAGTCAGCGTCAAATATATGAATACCCTGACGATTTTGACGATTTTATTTATTTATATTTTCCATAAAATTTTTTCATTTTTTTTTTTTATAAAAATATAGTTCATTCAACAGCAAAAACCAGCATAATCATTTTTTCTTAATTGATTATAGAACTTCTTTCAAAATTTTCAACTTCTCAATTCGATTTCTCCGAAAAGTTTTGAGTATGCAGTTTTGTAGCCCATGAAATTTAAGATGCAAGTTTCAAGTCTCTAAAAATTATCGTTGATTAAAAAAAAAACTGCGTTAATAAACAGGTTTTTCCCTAACACTTTCTTCGGCACTTTCTTTTATCCCTCCATAGTGCCCTCAATATTTCATTTTGCGATTGCCCTGAAACGTTTGAAATCCTTTTATACAAAACAAAACAAAAATTTATTGCGGAATGAGCGAAAAAAAGTACGTTTCAATAGAATGCACCAAGTTACATAGATATTTGAAGAAGCAATTTTCTCGCAATACGTTGTTGATTTATGCACTTGCAAACGCATTCATTTCCACAGCCAGCCAACTGCTGTGAATTATCAGCACCGCCGACACCCCCCGCTCCAGCAACGCTCGCTTGCTTGCTTGCCGCCATTCATGTTTCCCCAACGCCTAAGTAATGTTTTCCTTAACACTTGAGTGCATTTTCCGACCTGCGTCAATGCAATGCAATTCACTTCCATTTCAAATCGTCGTTCCTACGCACTTTCATATGCAATTTCAATGGAAAGTCAACTGCTTACAATAAATTCATTCATTCTCATTACTTTTCCTCAACGTTTGCTTATGAAAAGCATCTTGTTTTTGTGTTACTTATTTTCTTCTTGTTTTTTTTTTGCATCTATACTTATTTCGCTTTCATTGCAAAGCTCAAAAACGCATTGTCTCTAAAAGTTGAGTCGACTCGTACGCAAATGCGACGCCCAAGTTTTCAGTTTTGTTGAAACTTGTTTTATCTTTATTTTTTCTATTTCTTATGCCATTGTGGTTGCATAATAAATCTAAAAAAAAAAACCAAAATGTATGACTTGTGAATGGTAGCTAAATGAGGGCAGGGAGGAGTATTGCATGCGGCTAACCGCGGAATAAACAAAGAAAAAGCAAAACAACCTAATGATTGGGAGCGCACAGCAGTGGAACTGACTGAGAATGCAGTTGACAGACAGCAGCCAACAGAACTCACAACTGGTAAATCTGCATGCATGGAGCAAAAAGTTGCGAAATGACTTAAGAATATTATATGCACTTACTTTTGTATATATGTATTTTAGTTTGAATTAGAAGCGGAGCGCAAGTCATAACAAGTGAGACATATTTGTTACACTAGGAGATGAATTTCCATGGCAACCGCAAAAGCTGCTCGTAAATTAACATCCGATAACTTTGACGACGAAACGAGGATTAATAAAGCTGTTTGGCATAAATATATAGCTAAATAGAGAAATATGAGAAATGTGTGTAGATGCAAGATTTAAAAAATTGCAACAAATAGAAAAAATTAAGTGAACACGAGTATATATATCAGTGATATAACTATTATAAGAGAAAAGAATAAAAATCAATCAATAATTATTATATTAAGATAACAATTTTTCGAGTCATCTATAATTATTATTCAAGGACTTATATTATAAAAGTCCTTTCATAATAATTATCAGAGAGATAAATATTTTTAAGTCTGCAAAGACTTTTATTTTGAGACTTATGTTATAGAAGTCCTTTGATAATAATTATCATTGAGAAAAATATTTTTAGGTCTCCAAAGATTTTTATGTTGAGACTTATATTATAAAAGTCATTTCATAATAATTATGAGTGCGAAACAATTTTTTAAGTCTTAAAAGACGGGGCTTGCTCAGGACCATTTCGGGATTAGTTGGAGCCCAGGTCGGAGCTAGTTGGGGCCCAGTTCGGGACTATATGGAGAGTAGTTTGGGCCAGTTCAAAGTTCAATATGCTCAAAAAATAAAAATTTATAAATAAATTAATGAATACATTTTTTTACTAAAATTGCAATAATCTTCGAATGTATTAGTCCTATATAATTTGGTATATGGACCTTTTTTTTGTAGAGAATCGAAGTTAGCTAAGAAAAAAAAATTTTTTATTACTTGAACTTAGATGGACTTGGGCGAGCCTAGGATATTTACCAAAAATTTTCACGTTTCACACAGATTTTTTTTAGAGCATGATGAACCGTATTTTTGCTATTGCCAATCAAAATTCTGAAAAGGCGGATTTTCGGCCCACGCTACTATACATATGCCAAGAAGTCTAATGACATCCATATACATACATTTTCATCTTTATATTCTTTATCATATTCATATTTTTCTTTTATAATATAAGTCTCAAAATTAAAAATCGTTTGAAGACCTAAAAATATTTATCTCAATGATAATTATTATCAAAGGACTTCTATAACATAAGTCTCAAAATAAAAGTCTTTGAAGACTTAAAAATATTTATCTCTCTGATAATTATTATGAAAGGACTTTTATAATATAAGTCCTTGAATAATAATTATAGATGACTCGAAAAATTGTTATCCTAATATAATAATTATTGATTGAATTTTATTCTTTTCTCTTATAATAGTTATGTCACTGTATATATATATATCTCGTGTTCACTTAATTTTTTCTATTGTTGCATTTTTTGAATCTTGCATCTACACACATTTCTCATATTTCTCTATTTAGCTATATATTTATGCCTAAACCGCTTTATTAATCCTCGTTTCGTCGTCAAAGTTATCGATGTTAATTTACGAGCAGCTTTTGCGGTTGCCATGGAAATTCAATCCCTAGTGTAACAAATATGTCTCACTTGTTATGACTTGCGCTCCGCTTCTAATCTCAAACTAAAAATACATATATACAAAAATAAGTGCATAAAATATTCTTAAGTCATTTCGCAACTTTTTGCTCCATGCATGCAGATTTACCAATTGTGAGTTCTGCTGACTGGTGTCTGTGTCAACTGCATTCTCAGTCAGTTCCACTGCTGTGCGCTCCCAATCATTACGTTGTTTTGCTTTTGTTTTATTTATTCCGCGGTTAGCCGCATGCAATACTCCTCCCTGCCCTCATTTAGCTACCATTCACAAGTCATACATTTTTGTTTTTTTTTTTAGATTTATTATGCAACCACAATGGCATAAGAAATAGAAAAAATAAAGATAAAACAAGTTTCAACAAAACTGAAAACTTGGGCGTCGCATTTGCGTACGATGATCGATTACGTCATGCCACTATTTAGAGACAATGCGTTTTTGAGCTTTGCAATGAAAGCGAAATAAGTATAGATGCAAAAAAAAAACAAGAAGAAAATAAGTAACACAAAAACAAGATGCTTTTCATAAGCAAACGTTGAGGAAAAGTAATGAGAATGAATGAATTTATTGTAAGCAGTTGACTTTCCATTGAAATTGCATATGAAAGTGCGTAGGAACGACGATTTGAAATGGAAGTGAATTGCATTGCATTGACGCAGGTCGGAAAATGCACTCAAGGTTAAGGAAAACATTACTTAGGCGTTGAGGGAAACATGAATGGTGGCAAGCAAGCAAGCGAGCGTTGCTGGAGCGGGGGGTGTCGGCGGTGCTGATAATTCACAGCAGTTGGCTGAGCTGTGGAAATGAATGCGTTTGCAAGTGCATAAATCAACAACGTATTGCGAGAAAATTGCTTCTTCAAATATCTATGTAACTTGGTGCATTCTATTGAACGTACTTTTTTTCGCTCATTCCGCAATAAATTTTTGTTTTGTTTTGTATAAAAGGATTTCAAACGTTTCAGGGCAATCGCAAAATGAAATATTGAGGGCACTATGGAGGGATAAAAGAAAGTGCCGAAGAAAGTGTTAGGGAAAAACCTGTTTATTAACGCAGTTTTTTTTTAATCAACGATAATTTTTAGAGACTTGAAACTTGCATCTTAAATTTCATGGGCTACAAAACTGCATACTCAAAACTTTTCGGAGAAATCGAATTGAGAAGTTGAAAATTTTGATAGAAGTTCTATAATCAATTAAGAAAAAAATGATTATGCTGGTTTTTGCTGTTGAATGAACTATATTTTTATAAAAAAAAAAATTAAAATTTTTATGGAAAATATAAATAAATAAAATCGTCAAAATCGTCAGGGTATTCATATATTTGACGCTGAC
>NW_016162945.1:0-11213 GCF_001687245.7 Rhagoletis zephyria | reverse complement strand
AAAAGTCATTTCATAATAATTATGAGTGCGAAACAATTTTTTAAGTCTTAAAAGACGGGGCTTGCTCAGGACCATTTCGGGATTAGTTGGAGCCCAGGTCGGAGCTAGTTGGGGCCCAGTTCGGGACTATATGGAGAGTAGTTTGGGCCAGTTCAAAGTTCAATATGCTCAAAAAATAAAAATTTATAAATAAATTAATGAATACATTTTTTTACTAAAATTGCAATAATCTTCGAATGTATTAGTCCTATATAATTTGGTATATGGACCTTTTTTTTGTAGAGAATCGAAGTTAGCTAAGAAAAAAAAATTTTTTATTACTTGAACTTAGATGGACTTGGGCGAGCCTAGGATATTTACCAAAAATTTTCACGTTTCACACAGATTTTTTTTAGAGCATGATGAACCGTATTTTTGCTATTGCCAATCAAAATTCTGAAAAGGCGGATTTTCGGCCCACGCTACTATACATATGCCAAGAAGTCTAATGACATCCATATACATACATTTTCATCTTTATATTCTTTATCATATTCATATTTTATTTAAAATTCTATAAATTCATACTACATGGCGCTTATTGAAATTTTTCGAGTAAAAAAGGAAAGTTTTTCTCAATCACGACTTAAAAACGTTAAATGAAAAGATTATTGTGTTCCTTCTACTTCGTTGTTTTTGGCGTGCTAAAACGTAGAAACATTTCAATAATTAATTGGCATGTCAAAACATTGAACTCGCTTCACTGACAACAGCTGATGACTTTATTCGCTCATACCAGTACATATATTTCCATGCAAATTTATTTAATTAAACAGCGATTACTGTCGAGAGTAACAGGGGGCGCTCATTTACCATCTAAACTTTTTCAGGGTAATGCAGTTCGATTATTGTGCAAATGTATAATTTACGGTAATTTTAAATCAATTTTTTAATAAGTATATATGTATGTAAATGGGAATTTTACGATTACGATTTTTATAAGTTTACATAAGCTATTTTTTATTATTTAATTTCAAAAATAATTTCGCTTGAATAATACATATTTAAATGTAAGTGCAGCAAGCAACTACCGCATAAGTCTTTCACTTAAGCAAATACTCGCGCATACACACCATTCCTTCGTAACAAAAAAAAACAAACATCTTATTTGGTGTGTTGTCAAGTGAAAGAGGTGAAATTTCTTGTTGGGAAAAAAGTTTTAAATCTATTCAATGACAGAGATTTACTGGCTGTCAAAAGTAGATTGACAAGCGGACATTGCGAGATATTATACATACATATGCGGTGAACAGAAGTGAAACAACCATATGTACACTTCTGTCTTTGGATATGTATGTACATTAGGGTGGTCCAAAAATGCATGTGGGGAAAAGTAAAGTCGGAATTTTTATGCTCTCGCCCCCTAGAATTGTTCTATACCGAAAAAAAAAATTGTCCGCATTTTTCTTATTTTGAAATAAAAAAATATTTAGAGGTCGCTCAAAGCGCCCAAAATTTTCCATGTATTTTATATGGTTTAATGGTTAAATAAACAATTAGGTATTTTTATTGAAATTCTCCCGAAGAGAACCAGACTTTTCCGATCGAAAAATATTGATTTTCAGGAATTCTAACGGAATCGTAATAATGAGATGTTTGATGCTGTTTTTTTTTTAACTTTTTTCAAAGATTGATATAAGAAAAACTTTAATAACTGAACCTAAACTATTCTGATCTAAATAGATGTGAGAGATATCATTGGAAAGGTATTCTCACCCTTTTTATTTCTTTGGTAATAAACCCATTCAAAGAATGAAAGAGAAAGGTGGGATGAAAGAGCGTAATTTCAAGTTGAACTAAAATATGTCGGTATTAAAAAAAAAAAATTGGGACGTGAATGAGTTTTTTGCACAGAAATAAAAATAGTGGGAAAATACCTTTCTACTGATACCTCACAAGTCTAAATCGGATTAGTTTTGGCCCAGTTATTCAAGTTTTTCGTAAGCCAATCTTTAAAAAAAAGTTAAGAAAAAAACAGCATCAAAAATCTCATTATTCTGATTCCGTTGAAAAGATTTTTAAATATTTTTATGCAGATTTTTTAAGCTTAACCTGTTTTGTCACCTGAGGAGATTTTTTTTCAAAAAGTTCTTTAAATAAAACTCCATTTTTGGAGGTATTTTCACATCGATCCAGCTCACGTAAATCTTAATATTTTTCCGAAATATTTTCTAGGACGTCTTCAAATATAATCAATTTTGTAATCCCAGCAGAAAAACCGCAAATTTTTTTAGTGATGCAGTCTAATATACTCGGGTAAAAGACAGGCGATTTTTAAAGTGTATGTTAGTTAAAAAAATATATATAGGGTGGTAGGAAGATAGATGAAAAAAAAATTAAATGCTTTTTCTAAATTTCTCAAAAACCAGACTTAGCGAAAAAATAAAGAAAGGGCCCGATTTAATTATGTAGGACCGTCAAGCCAGCAATAAATCGTATACTGTTATGAAGCTGCGCTCATGTTCGCGTCTTGAAGCCGTGTTGTGGAAACAAATTAATTTTATAAAAGGTTTACTTGTGATGATTTTTTTTGCATTGTCGACGTGGATTGACGTCGATTAGTCTAAAACAGAGTAACAATCCATAATTTGGGTATTCCAAGTAAGTAAAATTCGCAAATGTATCACATCCAAGCAAATGGTATCGGTTCTTTTTTTTCAATACTTTGTACTTTCTATTTACTTTTGTGTTTTATTTTATTTACTTTTTTGAATTTCTTGTTTATATTATTATTTTTTTTTTTACCTTTTTTATCTTTTATTAATAATATCCCAACGGTTTTTACCCTCCATTCCCGCCCATCCGCACGAGGGGCGCAGTCCGCATGACGTACGGAACCAATATTTTAAATTTTTCTTCTTCGTTCACTTTTTTTATTTTGTATTTACTTACTTCTTTTATTATTTTATTTACTTCATATTTTTTATTTACTTGGATATTTTAATTTTTGTATATGTTTTTTATTTTTTTTTTATTTTTTCTCTTTAAAATTCAAAAATTTTATTGAGTTTGATGCAGTTTTTAATGAAATTTGGTGTGTGGAAAAAAACCAATTATGTAATTTTTTTAATTAACTTTTTTATTTTTTTATTTATTTACTTTTTTTTTTATTTATGTGTTTGGTTATTTTTTTTGTTAATTTTTTTTTAATTGTGAATTGTACATGCTCAGATTCCTTAAGTTCCAAAAAAAAATAAAATTTGATATATATCTATCTACTAGATTTGACCCAAATAGTACAAGGGATTAAAAAATAATAATTTAGGAATTTAAATAATCTGAGCAGACATTATACTTAAATGGCATGTAATCAATGTATACTTAAAGTTTCGAGCGCTTTCATTGATCCTAGAAAATTATATTGACCACAAAAGAATATATAATAATCATTTTCTTACGTGTAATTCCTAGAGAGGGGAGATTCATGGAGGATCATTACTATACCAAATGCTAAAATTTAAGTCTTATGCCGGTCGCATTGCGGGATTTTTTTTTTTTACTTTGACGTGGTCTTATGTTCATACATAGTCAAACAACTTTACAGATTCAATTTCTTATATACACAAATCACTTACACATAAAGAGCTTAAGTACTCAGTTATGAGAAGTGAAATTTATCTATTTACTTATCTGTTAAATGGAGAAATCCTACAGGGATTAAAACATGTGGAGGCGCATGCGTGCACCCAGTTAACCATAAATAAACAAAAAACTGCAAATGTAAAAGGTAATGTTTAGAAAAGCAAAATATTTATGTACACAAAGTAAGTAAAAGTAAAACAGGTGTGTGCGAGCTGAAAATCAACGCCATAGCATGACAGATGGATGGATGGATGATGGTATGATATTTATGTATGTATGTATATATGTACATACGTCTCAACTGAAAGTGGAAAACAGTCTAGTCTGCGCGAAATCAGTGGCTTGTGTAGGCTTGACTACTATGTATATATGTATGTATGTACACTGGTAGACAGATAAACATACTGTAACATTTGAAAACTTTCAGTTCAACAAAGTGGAAAACATACATATATGGATTGGTAAATCGCGTTCAACTTTTCCGCAAGCCAGCGAAAATATTTACTAATGTGCGCCTATGCCATATGCCGAAGAAATTGCATGTTTATCTGCAGGCATACATACATATGTATGTACATATGTACTATATAGGAAAAATCGACCGGCTACTAGTTACAGTGACAAACTACGTGAAAAATGTTGTCTGCAAATTTTTTTTCAATGAGGTTAACATACTTCCATACATACTGCTACTGCTACTAATAAATAGTATACATACATATTACATTAGGGTAGGCCAAAAATCTGATTTTTTGGAGCTTATATTGTTAATAGCTAAAATATGGTTAATTATGTTCAAAATCTGCGAAAACGGCAAATCTTCCGTCAATATCTTAGGCTCGTCAAATTCAAACCAAGTTCAAAGTATTCAAAAAATTTTGTTTCCTAACATAATTTGATTGACTTGGGCGCGAGCCTAATTTTCATCTTTCACACAGATTTTTTTTTGGAGCAAAATTATATTTTTATATGAATAACAATTTAAAAAAAAATCGGATTTTCAGTCCACCCTAATATCAAAATGTATAGTAAAACACGATTGGTAAAGAGTAATGGCATCGACACTAGAGACTACAACCCGCATGGTTAATCAATCGTCCGTTGCGGTATTAGTCGTAGCTGCGGCGCAAAAAAAGTAGGTAATTGAAATGCAACCAAACTGGAGCAATGATAATAAGACAAGTGTAAAAGCTGGAATGTACAGTAATAAATATGTAAGTATACATTTCCTGCTACGAATCCAAAAAGAAATACATACACGTACATGAAAATCATATTGAGTGAAGAAAAACATTTAATAAATGGAGTTTCATTAGGCGCGCTCACTTTGTTTTCAACAAAATATAATATATGTATGTATGTACATTAGACCGTACCAGAAAAAAATCGCAGTGCACGCACCCCTTAATCTAAAGTAATTGTGCAAAGCAATTTTGAAAAAAATTATTTTTTCCGCACCTTGGGGTCGTCTTTTATGCATTTTTCTTGATATCTTTGGCAGTTAAAGTGTGATCTTCTTGTGATTCTTGATCTTAAATTGTTCTTATCTCGAGGATACATTTTCATTGACTTCAGGTAACCCATTCAAGTACTTAACACCCTAATGCCAGTAAATTAAAGCTCGCCAAAAACCATGAAATTTTTGCCCAGGGAGTATTTCGATTCTGGAACTATTACACTGTGCGATAATTTTGACAGTGCAAACCAGCCCCAATTTTACTTATATTTTCTGAAAGTATACATATCCAGTAATAAAACCCTCGATGGATTTGCAAAAGTTAGCTCGTATTTTTATTTTATGACCTACTAAATTTTTATGTCCCGGCCTAAGTAGATTTCAAAAAAAAATGGAAAAAATGGTTGAAATATATGTCAAAGCGAAATTAATAATACCCATCGTAAAATTTTCCGAAGAATAATTTTCTAGAATATATCGAGCCCTAATCGCGAAAATAACGTAAGCGACATTTTTTTTCAAAATTTTCTTTTTGATACAGAAATGCATCTAGCTGCTGGGGACATTTCTTTTAACTGGCTTCAAATGCTAAGCACTTAGTTTTTATAATATTGCAATGCTCTTGGTTTCGCCGAGTGAAACTTGTTTGCTTTTTCTATGCTGCGAACTAAATAAAAAACAATCTAGAATCCATCGTAAAACACATTTGAGAGAAGATAACATGTGAAACTAAGAGGTTAGTTCTATAAGATAGTTAAAAATTTGCATACGTTTTTTTTTTTTCTTTATGAAAATTTTAACGATTTTTTTATGGTTACGAAGTTAAAAAAAACTTGAGTTTTATGGATTTTCTTGCAGTGTCAAATATATTTTTATTAAAAATTAATTAATAAAAAAGTAATATTTTCAAAATATGGAAAAAAAATTTACTGTACGATTTTGACCGACACTCACTGTAGGCACATACAAAACCCAAAACCTTGAATATGTATATATGTACTTTTCCGCTGTATTCATAGGGCGTATGAGTGATCTAAGTCGCTTGTTTACTCGTGTATGCGATATGCCGGATCAAGTGTAGTTTTCGAATACTAAGCAAATAAAACCGCATGTGGTTGCATTTGAGAATTATGATTTTTGTAAATAAAACCTTCACAAAGTTTGGTATCAAAATAAATCATAATAACGGAATATTGATAGACTGAACATAGAAATTCAAAGGATTTTAAATAATTTTGTACAGTTTAATCAAAACACAACTGCCTACACATTTCCTGACTGAAAAAGCAAAAACAGTTTATAAGGCGAAATTAGCAGAGTGTGTAGACCCACTGTCTCTGTAAGCTGGGGTCGCTGAATCGAATCCCAGTGAAGAAGTCTGCTGAGGAGATGTGGCGATCTCCGAAATAGCAGCTATAGCTTGCACGATTTATAAACTATTGTGGTTTTTCCGCAATAAATTTCCAATAAAAACGGTCTCAAGCTCAATAAAAATTTTTAAATATGATTTATCAGGCCAAAAAATAACGTAAAAAGATAAAATCAAATTCATCTTATTTTTTCGATGAACACCAAATGACAAATTGGCACAAAAATTGCACACATACATCTTCGTATTAGTTCAAATCCAGAGAATTGGCGAGAAATACTATTTATCATATTTACGAAGCAAAAAAATAAAATCGCCTGCTATAGCAAAAAGATAAAATACATATCATCGAATTGATGATTAACGCACTCTAATGATGTCATATCCGCAAGCAGAATACATATCAGAAATTGCTTCAAAGCGAAACAAAAAATTAAAACATTCTATTTAGGTAGACGTGAAATATTAAATAATCCTCTTAATCGTTAACTAAATGTACAAAAACGGTCAAATAAAATACAGAAAACAAGCTACTGAATGCTAGATACCTAATTATTTAAGTAAGTAATACAGATCAGTTTTGTATTGAAACCCACGCTGAAATGACCCCCGCGATTCGAAGATGATCAACATTTTCGCAAGAAATACAAATTTCGTGTATGCAGTTATAGAATATTTTTAGGGATTGCATGTAATGAAAAGTTGGTTATAAAATTTAATAAGTTCAAGAAAGCACACCAGTCGTTTCTCTTCTGCCAAGTCCTTCTATCGCAGTGGGGCCCTCCCTCCCTCCCTCTTCCTCTGCTAAATCCATGGCAAGCACAGAGGCTGATTTTAGTCAGAAAACGAAAGAGCCACAGTCGGTGTCTGTTGGGCAAACAGTAAGAAGTCTGAAGTCTGTGTCTTTAACAGTTAATAAAATTGCGTAAAATTAACAAAATTGATGAAGCGCAAAATAGTATTTTGTATAAGTGCATATGTATGTATGTATGTATGTACTCGTGTCTCAGGAATGACCTAGCGCAATTAAATTTTCGTTATTACTGCTCTCCTCTATTAATCTCTAGGTCAACTTTTTTATACACGCCTGAATGAAAAAAAAAAAACAATCACTGGGTGTGGCTTCAATGAAATGCTAATTACAATGATTAGTGGAGTTGATGCCAGCAATCGAAAAATGCAAAAGCGAATTGTTATGAATGAATGGCTCAGAAAACAAAGGAAATATTTCATGGAATTTTTGCAGGAGATTCGAACTGATCGTGCCATAAATGTGGTTATTACTTATGCATGCACATGTACAAACAAACACTGGAGGTAACAGCATTTTAATTAATTTTTAAACATTGATTTTTTTTGTAGTTAGTGTCAGGTGTTTAGAAGTATTTTTGAATGAAAGTACCTATTAGCTTTGATTGGTGCATATATTTGCATATACATATGTATGTATTTAAATGTCAATTTATGTGTTCGTCTTTAAATAAACACATAATTATACACAACTGCATGTTTTTTAACCAAAGAGCTATCCGAATCAACAGAAGCATAGGTGAAATTTACATTCAAATTTAAAGTTTGGAGATATTTTTTAGAAAAATTGTATAAATATGGATTATAAAAGGCGGAAAGTTAACGCAGAGTGTGATACAAAGGGATTTCATTATCACCTCAAGCTTAGATTTTCCTTAAAAAAAATAGTAGCTGGTATGTACTTAGACTTATTCAGTATCGAAGAAAATGGGCTTACAGCCTATGCAGATGGAAACGTTAAGCCGGATTTCGTCTTGCTTTACTTTATTTTACTTTGCCTTATTTACTCTTTTATTAAATTTTATTTATTTTATTTTTGAAATGTATTTAATAGTTTTCTCAAGTTTGCTTTTTTTCAAATTCATAATTTTTTCAAATTTTTAAATCGATTTCTTATGGTTTCTTATTGTTTTGATGATTATTATTTTATTTTATTTTTCAAATTTAGTTTGTTTTTCAAATTCTTGATTTTTTCAAATTCTTGAAATTGGTTTCTTACGGTTATGATCTCTTTTTCGTTTATTTTTTATTTTATTTTTTTCATATTTCATTTTTTTATTTATTTTTCCCATATCTTATTTTATTTTATTTATTTTTTTCATTTTATTTTTTTTTCACATTTTATTTTATTTATTTTTTTCATATTTCATTTTATTCATTTTTTTCATATTTTATTTATTTGTTTCATTTTTAATTTGATTTTTTTTTCATATTTTATTTTATTTTTTTTTCATAATTTATATATTATTTATATATTTTATTTTATATCTAATTTTTCAATTTATATTAGATATACTTTGTCTTGTTTTATTTATTTTATTTTGCTATTGCTTTGTAATTTCATCTAATTTTTTATTTAAATTGTTTGGATTTTTTTACTTTTCCTTTTATTTTTTAAGTAGTTTTATACTTTGTTGTTTTATTCGGTTTAAAATTTTGCACTATTATTTTTTTGATAATTTTTAGTTTTACCTTTTTTGTTGATTTATAAATTTTGTTCCTTTTTTTACTATAGACATTTGTATTTTATTTACTTTTATCTGATGTTATTTTATTTTTAAAGTATTTATAATTTATTATTCTATTTTTTATTTAATTGAATTTTTTCCCCCAAATTTTTTTTTTTTATTTAATATTTTTTTATTTTACCCAAATTTTTTAATCTAATGTTTATTTTTTTCGAATAAAAAAAGTTTGTTCAGTTAATTTTTGAAAAAAAAATAAAAATTTACTAATTTCTGAAAACAAATTTATTTCATTTTTAGGAATTTTTTAGTTTTATTTATTTCATTTTTCTTTTCATCATTTAACTATTTTTCTTATTACTTTATTGTATTTATTTTTGCATATTATTGTTTTTGTTTTTCAATATTATGAAATTTATTTAATTTTAAATAAAATCATTNACTGCAGATGTCACGTATTTACTTTGTACATTATACTCTTTCTTATCCACACAACTTGGCAGCTAATTTCTTTAGGTCCCATCACTGCATCAACACATCACATCACATCGTTATCAATTTAAGCATAACAAGTAATTTCCGTAATTATTTCAAATTATACACTAGAACTCTTGAGCTACGCCACCATTGCCATGCTAACCATAGGAATAATTTCGCGTGGTATTTAAGATATTATTTAGCAAATTATACTATGTGTGTGTATGTACTATAATATGTATAAGTATAATGATTTAAGTTGCCAGCGTCGGCCTAACTGACAAGTGCTGTGTGGTATAATTGGAAATTCATGCAGATTTTGTCATGGTTTCGTATTTTTTTTCTTCCCCTCACGTTTTTTTATTTTTTGCTATTTCTCACTTATTCTTCCTGCTACTACGTACGTACGTACCTATGAGGTATGTATGACTGTAGATAGATAGTTTTTTTTTTTACATTTCCGTTTTGATATTTGTTTTCGTTTTTTTTTTGCATTTACTCAAGTGTTCTTATATTATTTTTGCTCATTAAAAAATTTTGCAATTTGTTGCCTGTGTAATTAATTCAATTATTGTTCTTCGCACATTTTGTTTTTGTAGCAATGCAGCATTGTTTTACAAGTGTGCTGGTACTTGACATAGGAAGAAGGAAAAATGCAGAAAAATTAAGCACTTGTCGTGGAAAGTTTTACGCTTGTTATTATTATGTAATACAGGTGAATAAATAGCAGTATCTAGTATCTACCACAAAGCTACTTACTATGAGAGCTAATTATAATCGTACACAAGAAAAGAAAATGATATAAGAAAAATAACATAACAATCAAACTTTGTCAATTGGTTGCCCAATCTTAATCAAAATTATTTAATAACAAAAATAAATAAAAAATTGAAAAATATTTTATTTTCTATCGACACCAAAGGGACCTCATTTTTATGTCTATCACTGTATATACAAGCGCATGCAAATAATTATGTGCAAAATTAGTATTACATTAATTTGTAATGACGCTTGCACTTGAAACTAAAAACAGTCAAACAAACTTGAAAAACTTGAAAAAAGATGCAAACGCCAGATAATCTCTGGTATTGTTTATTTATTTATTGCTACTCACGAATGAATTCGTGTTTGAAAGTTTATTTTGACTTATACCTTGGGTAGCCGAGTTAGCTATGGGGATACATACATAAGTAAATACCCACATAAAAAATTTTGTAGGAACAACAAACCATATTTAATTATTTTATGAGGGTCATTAACGCCACACAATTTATGAGCAAACAACGTTAGCTACGCTATCAAGTGGGGAAAATGCGCACAGTGGTAACCGTTGATATAACAAAACTTCTACACCTCACTGTTGGAAAAAAATTTACTAGATTTGTGATAAGATAATAAGAAAAGTGACATACAAAGATAAGTTAAAGTTATGTATTTGTCTACGAGGTGATAAGAAAAATTAATGAAACGAAGGGGTAAAGGGAGCGAGATAAATTTTTTTAGGTTGTAGAAAGATATCGAGTATAGTATAGAATTTCAAAGTATAGTTTTTATTAACAAAAACTGTAAAATACATATAAATTTTATTACATAAAAAAAAAAAACAAATTGTAGACTAAAGTGGTGCACTATTCCAAAATAAATACATTATAAGAAATATGAAAAAAATTAAAAAAAAAAATATTTGAAAATTATAAAATCAAAATAATCAAAAATGCGCAACAATGAAAAAATTAAAAAAAAGTCTATTAAACAATTTTATAATGAGCTCGAGGCCATTTTTAAATGAAAAATT
>NW_016162944.1:23871-39370 GCF_001687245.7 Rhagoletis zephyria | reverse complement strand
TAACATAAAATTTAACTTCAATTCTTACTTTTGCAAAAAAAATATATATCTTTATAATGTGGGACAGTCCAGTCTACATATTGAATAATAACAAAAGACACTAAAAAGGCATTTAAAGAATGCCGTTTGAGACTTTGTTGGGCAAAAGTATATATGTATGTATGTAATGTACTAGATAAACTTATTTTCCTTTTTTCATTAGATATCAGATTGAAATAGGATTTCTAAGCGTATTGTATGGTAGATATATATATGTATATGTCGGACATAATTAATTGATGTTTTCGTAATGAGCATGCTTAAAAGGGCCCGCAAGACCGTTAGTCATTCACACATATGTACATACATACATATTTAGGTAAATGCAATAGCAATTTGGAAATGTAGGACAGTTATAACAAAAAACTCACATAATCTTTAAATGAAGTTTCGTGCAAAAATTTCAGACAATGAAAAATAGGAAATGTGGATGAAAAGGAAACAGATTGTTAAAGATAACAAAACTTGCTCGAAGTAAGTTGAGAATGAATGAGCGTCATTCATGCAAACAACGAGTACATCAATGCTTTTTGTATTTGCATGACATGAACTGAATGCCCAGCAGGGATATTCAAGCATTCAAACAGGTAAAGTTTTATTGAATGAAAGGCTATTCACACGCATGATGTGAAGGGTATGTTTTATAAAATATGTAGCTCCCTTTGATACATATTTAGGTATGGGAAATTTCAAGTAGAAGTCTTTAATAAAGTCTTAATATAACTGAAATTTAGTCGACTGAAATTTGGCCTCCTTAACCTAGCCTTTTTGACGACACTAATCGCATTTAAATGATCCATTCCATTTATATACGGAAAATGCTCTTCTCTAAACCTAACTGAGTATGGAAATTAAATTTTGTGTTGTATTCAGTATCAAGTTTTGCCAGCTGGGTAGCAAGGAAGTTGAAAGTTGCCGGTTAGTTTGCCAACAAATGTAAACAGCCAGTTTCACAAACTCATCTACTACTTGCCACGTGATTGCCTAATCATTAAAGCAAAACTTTGACGCCGTAATCATGATTAGTCAATGAGTGAAAGTTAGCAGCTCTTTGTGTGCAGGACTTTCAAGGTAAATCATTTTCACTTGGTTACTATTTTGATGTCTGATTTGAGCTTTAGTTTGTCTGTTCGGTTGCTGTGGGTATGAAGTACATACAAAAAAAAAGGTGACCAGAATGGTGATGTGAAACCAGAAATATGTTTGAAGTTTTTGTCTGTTGTACATACCTAAGTCCGATAGTCTTTATTACACGCTTACATACATATGTATCATATGAATTATCCTAAGGTCCATTATGTGCTACTTCATCGTATGGCGTTAGTTTGAAAAGTAAGACAAAACGAGCTGGAACTTTTGGAAGCGAGTAAGTAAACTTTGGTTTGTGAGAAATATAAATGATGATATAGCTTAGATATTTACTAAATACATACTTACATATATATGTACTTATATGCTTAAGGGGCTGTCCATACATGACGTGACGCAATTTTAGGTGTTTTTTGAAGTTCTTACATTTCGCAATCTGCGTGAAATATTCGCTTGTCCCATGTGTTTGGATATCAAAATTTCTCCTTTTGATAAAATGCGCATTTGATCTACTTCCAAATTATCTGGGTCTGTATATTTCAGGCCTGCAAACCACTCCAAAGACTGGTGCGGTTCGGTTCAGTGTTACGAACCACTTAGAAAAAGTTTGTAGCGATTCAGAAGTATTGCTGAAACGCGCGTTTCGGTTCGGTTCGAATGGTTCTTTATTTTTCTATGTGTACAAAAATAAAAGGCTGAGTTATTGAGATCAAATTCAAATATCCACATGATTAGTGGTGGTCTCATACTAATTTGGTTTAATTCCGATGATTGGATTATGAAGAAATTAACGATAATCTTAAATTTGTATATGAGATTGAAGTAACAATTACTTGTTTTTTTTTTGTTCATTTAATTTATGTTTTTTTTAAGTATAGTTCATCGTCTAACAAAAACCGAATAACTCCGAGTTTTAAACTTTATGCAACTGTTATGAGAATTCTTCAAAGTTTCTTCTAAATTGCAAACCTGTTTAGTAAGAATTTCTAGAAAATTTTTTTAAGTTTTAAGTTAATTTTTGGCAAACTTTTTCATGGATTTTCTTCGTACATGTAAGTACACAACTTTTTTGTATAAAAAAATGCGTAGTACCCTAAAAAAGAAAAAAAAAATATTTAAAATATGATAAGTGCCAGTTTGAATAACATATCTTAAAATTCGCACCGATTTTTTAATTTTTTTCGGTCCAAAACCGGTTTGCAGCCGAGGTATATTTTGCTGCAATCGGGTATTTATTAATTTGTACAGCACTCCATATCTCAGCTAATGCGTCTCCACAGTGACGGAAGCATTTTTTTTCAAGGTCCAGATTAACTGATCCGATTTCAATCAAGATGACTTCCATAATGTTCATGGGGTAAAATTAAGCCACTAAGTTCCCTACTTAAAAGTGTCAGTCTTCTTTCAACGCTGTTGAAAGTATTTCTCCGAGGAGCGTTGGCTGTTATGAATAAGGCCAATATCAATTACTTCCTGATAAAGGAGGATTGTAATCCGGCCCTCTACTCATCTAATGTTCTGATGCTTCTAAAGGATTGTTCTTGTCGTCGTTTATGGGTCGCTGATCCATGGCTAGCCAGTATTACAATTGCATCCAATAAATTGGGTTGATGTTTCTCAATTTTAGGTTTTGTGGGAGCTTCTCACAATGCCGTCTTCATATCAGTATATTTTTCGCAAAGTTCAGCTAAACTTTTTCTCTTATTAACTCTGAAGTTTTGCTGTTGTTTTTGAACATTTATTTTGTCAGCTAAAGATTTTTGCAGAGCAGCCTTGCGATTTTCTTTCATCTTGAGATCTCGCTCTCCTTTTCTACGCTAATTTGCCCACAGTTTTTTTCTTTTATAAAGAACAGTTAACTCTCAATGTCAGCCAAATTCAGTTTACAATTAAAGTTAATATGAAGAATCAGATAAGGATTAAAACAAGTAGAAGGCATAGACAAAGCCGAAGAAAAAGACGAAGAGAATTGCAAAAATGAAGGCAGAAAACAAATAGAGATAAAGATAAAAACCAAGACTAAGGTAAAGATGATGAAACAAAGTAAGGATACAATTGAAGATTCAAATATTTTATATCATGTTATATCATGTTATAATACAACTTAACTCACCGTAGCGCACGGCAATTCAACACACCTCAACACACCCCAATTCACCCAAACTCCCCCCACCTCACCTCACCACACCTGAAATATGTCGAACTAAATTATTTATTATTAATTCACTAACGTAAGTGATCTTCCCATATTTAAAAAAATTGTAATCAAATTATGTTTTCCGCTTGTTTAGAAAAATTATTCTTATATTTTAATGTAATTGATGGACTTTTTGAACAATGCAATACAAAGAAAAAAACACCCAAAAAACAAACAAAGAAAATCAAGAACGAAAGAAAAGCCAAACATGGCTGACTACAATGCGTTTAGTTGCATGTACATATACAACCACATCTATAGATAT
Organism: Rhagoletis zephyria; assembly: GCF_001687245.7. Taxonomy (NCBI): domain Eukaryota; kingdom Metazoa; phylum Arthropoda; class Insecta; order Diptera; family Tephritidae; genus Rhagoletis; species Rhagoletis zephyria. The sequence continues at coordinate 35,780 of NW_016162944.1, read as the reverse complement.
TTTCCAGCTTCAATATGCCATCAAATAACAGAAAACCATCAGCATTCTACTCGTCTACACACAAAGGTCAATATAGCTTAAAGCGATAAAAATCAAAAGTTCTCTTTGGTCATTCAATCATGATAACACCGCAAATCATTTACGCACAAGCACAGAAGGTTTTGAAATGGATTGGCTATGCTTTTTTATTCGTGCAAACTTCTATATACTTATATACCATACATACAAGTAAATGTGTATGTATGTATGTATGTATATGTTGATATTCTTATAAATTTACGCATTGGAGTTAGAAAACTTCCAACATTTCAATTCGAACAATGGACGAGAATTTAGAACATGTGTACCCACAACAAAAGCGATATGAAGTACTAAAACAGAAAAGGCGCCCCACATATTTTTTGGTAGTGAAAAAGGACTTGTTTATTAGGAGTGAAGTACATATGTCTCACAATATATTTTATAGCCGATGTTAGAGGGTTTTTTCAGGTGAACTATAGTTCAATAAGGTGAACGAACTACTAAGACTCCGAAGAGCTAGTGAGCTAAACGAACTAAAAGTGAACAAATCTTTGAAGTGAACTAAAAAATCCAACTCTAATAAAAAGTTACAAATTTCAGAGACGGTGTCTCAACTTATAACGTTTTTCATCAGCTGACTTTTATAATAGTTTAAATAGGCTCTATAAAACTATATGATATAAACATATTAGTATTAAATGAAAGATGAAGGTCAAGATTATTTTTAAATATATATGTATATACATTAGACTGCAGAAAAAAAAATAAAATTCGGTCGATTCATTGGAAACGAATTCTCTCCCTTATTTTTCCTTTATAAATAAGCTCAATCAAGGCATGAAAAGGTAAGTTAAGACAAACGACTGTCATTCCATGTTGAATTAAGATATGTTGGTATTTGATAAAGTTAAAAAATTGGGACTTTAATGAGTTTACTTTACTTTAAGTACTTTAAGAAACTATTTTTATTCACCAAAAAAACTCCATTTTTTGGAGGTATTTTCCCATCGACCCAGCTCACGTAAATCTTAATATTTTTCCGAAATATTTTGGTTGAAGTCTTAAAATATAATAGATTTTGTAATCCCGGCGGAAAAACTGCAACTGTTTTTTTGGTGATGCAGTCTAATATAAATATCTATATTTTTTTATAACAACTATACAGTCCAACACAACCAAACGCTAATATTTATTATAGCTATAATTATAATTATGAGGATGTCTCCCATACCAACTTTGCCGAATACAGCACTTGCTCAGAGGGTCTGAGTTTTTTTTTTTTTAAGTCTTAACATTAAGGCGGAAAGTGCAATTAATTTATCGGAATGAAAAACTTAGTGGGAAAACACATTTGGGTTAAAATAATTATCATTTTCAAGTTTGCAATGAAAAAAAATAATAATAATAATAACAGCTTTCAAAAATGCGTATATTGACTTTATGTAATAAAATTGTTTCGTTGGACTTCTGGGGGCCAATTCTCGGTCTGTGAAAACGTGAAGTGAAACGATTTTTCATCACTTCATACAAAACTACGATTCTGTTTTCAAAAGGAAATAAATTAATTTGTCAAAAAGTTTTCACTGAGCAAAATTTTGTTTTCACAAACTTTTATGGTTGTAAAAAAGAAACGTTAGGCATTTTTCTCCAAAGCATAATCTTGTGATAAAATTTCTTGCTAGATGTTACTGGAAAACCCTTCAGTGATGACATTGAATTTTTCATTTTCTCTACACAATTTCATAGAACGAGAAATGGGCCTCTGTACTTACTATCTTGTACCACCGATATATGACTCTCATCATGTCCCAGCGCTCAGTTTTGCTAGTTTACATACATATTGCGCTTGATCCCTACATAGAACTTAACGGCATAATCGAATGCTGTAATGGGTACTCAGGGCATTTCTGATAAAACTCAATTTTAGCTTAATTAACTGCCATGTGAAGATTTCTTTTGAATTAAAAAAGGACAAAGCTTACCTACACAAAGGTACATAGTTTTAGATTGCATGTGATTTCGTGTGTGTGTGTGAGTAGGTGTAATTGAAATTACAAAGGACTATTTCGCCCATTTGTAACTCAATTACAGTAAAACGTCTCTATTCATAAATGCAATTAAACCACCATACAAGAAATTGTTTCTGCAGGCGGCTGATGCGTAATTTTGAGAACGCAGAGACATTATTGAATTACGAAACTAACTACAACACAACTAACCCCTGACACTTATTTGGTATCACACGAAATTTGATAATTACTCATCTGTTGAATAAATCTTCGAAAACTCGCTTGCCCGATTGGCACTTAGATTCCAATTTAGTCAATTTCTAAGCCCCTACATTGTACTCGTCTTACGTTTAGTGCTCGTAATCAGGAAATTAGAAGTACTAAAAAAAAATCAATAGAAACACGTCTGCACACAAAATCGCAGCATATGCCGCAGAGACCCTGCAAAAACGTACATTTTCGAAGAAGCACCCCTAAAAGAAACTGATGTATTTAAAACAAAAAACAAGTGCTAAGAGCCAAGCTCAGTGACTTTTTCTGTATATCTCCAGGAAAATCTGCAGTCCCCGCTCCTCAGTTCTTAGTTAAGATACCGACAGGTTCGCATGAGCGCACCTCATTTTTATGTATTTGCCGGAAATTTTGTACGAATAGCAACTCGTGTCGGAGCGAAACAAATTGCTTTAAAATATCAATAAAATAAAGTGTGTAAACGCAAAAATATGTAGGTAAGGCTCCAACGATTAGCCTTCGTGGGCATCACTGGAAACAACACCAAACGTGACTCGCAAGGCACGAGAGTGGCGAATTAACATTGGTAGCCTGTGGCTACCGAGATTTAACTTCACACATAACATCAAGGACTTTTTCCTTACTCACACCAATTGTGGCAATGAACTGCTTGACTCGCTGAAGAATAACCGCATTGACATACTAAAGGCATCTAGTACACTACACAACCCAAAATGCTCTTTTCACTAGCATGTGGCAAGGTAACTCTGTCTTTCAGGGTTCAAGCAAATTATCTATGTCTGAGGCTATACATGGAAAGTGAGGCGACCAACAAACACATCTAAAAGTATAGCATAGTGATTAGCGTCTAGAAGTCTAAGCCTCGCGGATCACAAAACAGGGGAATTTCTAATAAGCAGCAGTTGAAACGATAAGATTTAGTTTTGGATCCGAATCCAAGTCCGCAATTAAATACTTGGGCTATGATTGATGGTCGACTAAATTTTAAGATCCACGTCAAGGATGGTTTCAAAAATGCTTCCAATGTTGTAGTATACCTAGAATTATGCTTATTAATGGTGGTCCCGAACATACTAGAAGAATCCTTAATAATGGAGTAATGAGCTTAGTTACACCTTATGGTGCTACCAAAGCAATAAAGGTAAAATATTACTCAAAGAAATTAACAAGTGTGTATCGTTAAACTTCACTGAGAATTGTTTGCGTATGCCACACAATTTCTTACTAGGCCTGTAATTAGGTTTGTAATTGCCACATTTGTCACAGTAGACATTCTTGCACCTGAGATGAAGGGAATATAAAATCGCCTATCCGAGAACAACGCGAAGTATAAGGGCTACAGAAGAAAGGCGTCGCTCCATAGAAATGTGGCAGAAACGATGGGACCCCTCAGAAAAATGTAGATCGACCCCCAAGTTGAGCATCAAAGTTGGTGTGTGTGTGGGTATCAAAACATATTAATTGGCAATGGGGTGACAGATATTCTCAACACGAATGCCTATGCCCAGAACCCTTCATCAGTATGCCATTTGTATAGTATATCTGTATGAAAAAGGACATTCAGCATTACTGGACAAGGGAATGTAACAGTTCGGCTAAGTCCTTAATACTGGAAGTGTTGAACAAGAAGAACCACAGATGGGGAGGTGATCTTACTAAATCCGAACTAAGAATTGTTGGAGAATTTCTTCAAACTAGATCGTAACACCTAGCAAGCAAACACAAAAAGTTCGCCGTACATCACGGAGTCTAAAGTAATTTTTCGAAAACAGAATTTTTGTTTTGCCTAACATAGGGGTTACCTTTTTATATTCTTCGGTGCCATTTATGTACTTACATACATAGAAAAATCTCAGACATTTAATTTATTTTTAATAATTTCATTCAAATGTTGGCCGCAGACAGAACAAACTAAATAATGCTGGGAAAAATATTTGAAAATTATTTTTAAAAAGTAAATGTCAGAGAATGTTCTAATACTAGAACGGGGTACTTAAAGAAACCCGAAATGGAAACTCCCGATTGATCACATGCTTTTAAATTTTTACAATTTATGTCGACGGCCCTGCATACCTAAATACATGTGTATGCATGTACAAGTAGTATTCAGTTAAAAACTGTACAAATTTCACTTTTAAAGAAAGCTCAAATTCTTGTCTTCTTCCCTTTTATCTATCTACATACCTGTATGTAATAATCTATATGTATGTATGAAAAACGTGATGGTTTATATAAATTGCCAATATCAGCAAATCCAATTACATTTTAATAGCAAGTCATGCATCCTACTAAATAGTCGAATAGAATAAATATGTGCATCAGTATTAGACAAGCAATTCACCAGCCAATCAAGCATCCAACAAAATTCGACAAAGAAGACTAAGCAGTAATCCCTTACTAAAGGATGGCCCGCATCAACGATCATCAAGGATATATTACATCAACTGTCAGCCTAAATCGTTGACCATGAAAAAGAGGATATGGCTATTAACTTGATGCTTATTAAGTGCCGCACATGTAAACGCACACACATAAAGAATTGTCTGTAAACGGATGTATGTACATATGTATGTATTTTTGTACAGATTTAAGTTTGTTCGGCTTAATTGTGACACATTGTAAGACATGCCTTACAGGGTACTTTATGCCAGTACATAGCCAGCTATCCAATTCGGCAATTCTGCTTACTGAGCGGATTAGCGAAATTTATACAAGAGAATAAACATATAAATACATACATACATGCGTATATGTGTGAACTAAGAAACTTACATACACATATACATCAATGTTTTATTTAGTATTTGTATGTCTACAGATAATCAATTAAGTCTACGCCCATTGTCTTTATATTGACTGGACCTAATCCCCAGATGACCTTGAAGAATCAAGGGATCCCCATATTCGTATTCAGCGACAACAAATTTTTTTTATTTTTTTTTATTGAATAAATTTATTGTTCTCTTTGACCCTCAAATAACATCGAACCTGATATTATGGAGGTTAACGGACCTCGAATTCAGGTTCAGCGAGTCTAAAACCCCATATATGTATGTATATGAATTTTCAGGTTTATTCAATGAATTTTCTCCCTACTTGACCTTCATATGACACCGAATTTGATATGAGGGAGGCTAACAGACCCCGGACTCGCATTCAGCGCGTCGAATAACATATGGATATAGAGGTTTGGTTCAATACGCAAAAACTTTTTTTTTGTTAACCTGTGCTATTTGACATATGTCAACCTGTACGAAATAGCATCTTTTGAAAGCAAAGAAAGGACCAGCTTATACCCTTGCAGAATTTTACATATGTATGCACCTTAGGGTGGTCCACAATTTTTTCCCGGCCACCCCCAAAACTAAAAATTATCGAAAATAAAGAGAACCGAATTTTTGTATTTTGAAATCGGCTAACATTTAACCTGCCGCCGCACAGTGTTTTATTTTCGAAAAAAGACAAACTCAATTTTTTTTTGTTCCTAAAAATGGCTTGTAATAAAACTAAAATTTTTTTAATTTATTTTTCGGCTCTTATGACATGGAAATGTATACCTTGACGCAAGAAAAACAAAAACATGTGTTGGAAAGTTTTAAAAAGTTCATTGCAAAGTGTTTTCAGCTAAAAAAAAAAGAAAAAAAAAAATTAAAACGATCTAAATTTGAGGGTCATTTTGAAGGTCAAGGTATTTTTTTTGCCAAAAATCTTTAAAACTCCTTTACATCTTTTTCGGTATGTCGTTTCGTTCTCGAGATATTTGATTTTGGCCATTTTTTCCAAAACAGAACACTGTACGGTGGTAAGGAAAATATCTTAATTTTTCGTAGAATTACTATAAAATCGTTGAAAATAAAAATTTTTTAATCGAATAAAAAAATTTTGCCTCAGAAATCTTCAAATAATAAAACTTTTAAGTATTTTTAGCTGTAAAATTTTTATTAACTCATATTTAAAAACCGTTAATTCCATCTATAATATACTCAAATTAGTTTTGTGTGTTCGCTTACACATCACTCACCTTTTGAAAAATTATTAGTGAAACTTTAGTGTTAAATATGCATCATAATTTTATTGTGGAAAGGCTTCTGAAGGGAAATATTTTCATTCAATCAAAAAAATATTTATTTTTAAAGATTTTTAGCAGCTCGTTATTTTCTATTTGCTGTGCATTTTTGGACCATCCTAATGCGCATAATCGTACACATACATCTCTATGCAAGTAAACACGTAAACATATATGTATGTATGTATGTGCATATGTCTGTTTGAGAATTTGTCTATCAAACGTCCTTTCTATTACTTCTACATACATTTTTATTGCTCAACAATAATAATTACCGACATTTTTTGTCTTCTGAGTTCGAAGTAGCACTTTAGCTCTTTTTAGCTTAACCTTCTCCTCAGCTTTTTCTCATACTTGTCCCTAACTTTTGTTATTCATCTACTGGTGTTTAAGTAAACTGTCAACCATTTATCTCGACAATAACGGCAAACTAACCGTCGTCATCCGCCCCAACCATTTGTATTTGTTGCTCGTCGTTGCCTCTGATCACAGCCAGTGGTTATGGTTAAGTTGTCTGGAGTTTTACCTTCATTTCGAGTTTCAATTGCTGCAGCTAAAGGTGAACTTTTTGGAAGTCAACAAAGTGGGTACATTCTCAGCCATTTTGGTGTGCCTGGTTCAGGTTTTGGAAACACCAAGATTGTCATAGCATAATTGACGTTGATGTTGGAGTGCACATGGAATCTGTCGCCTACGATTTCGTATTGGGTTTGTGTGCCAATTATGATGCAGCTTACTTTACTACGGAAAACTAGTTTGATGAAGGGCGATTTCTTTCTCAAGGCACTATGGTCTAGCAACTACTATTTTCTGGCCAAAAGTAATATTTTAAAGCATCGATAAATCGATTTTTTTTTTGTCCCTTCAAATAAATACTTAAGTACAAACATGTGGTCTACTATTTTAAATACAAATTTCCGAATCTGATAACGCCGCATTGGAACCGCATCAAGAAATCTGACATCGCCACCCCGAAAACCCCCTTATATAAAAGGTTTTGGGGAAAAGGAAGCAATTATAAAATTTTGTCGCCATATTGGATCCACCATTTTGAATTACAAAAAATCTGACATCATGTTCGAAATCAGCGACCACAAACCCCCCAAACACCAAGTTTCAAGTCAATTTGGTTAGTTCTGGATTTTCGGCAAGCAAATAGTAGTCGCCGGTCCATAGTGCAAGGGTTCGGAAAATATAGAAATACAATTACATCATAATGTTTAGCTAGGCGACTACACTAATGGCAGCACCATATCGAATTTGCCACCGACAGTCCTTATGACTAACTTAAAAACTGCTTCTCAGAGAGGCTTATTGACGCCAAGATAACAAAGAACAGGTTTTTGGTGTGCGTTCAGGAATACCGAGGACACGAACAATATCTTAGACAGAAAATCGTCAATCCTATGCAGTTCGAAGCATGCCACCTTCATTGCGATTTCTCTTATCAGGATTTCAGGAAGTGACTTAAGTAGCCAGGCACCAACGGGAGATGCATTCGTATGCACCTATGAACTACGACACCCTTGCTCTGGCCAGGAAAAACACGGAGTCCAATACTTTTAAAACGGAGAGTTTTTCTTCTCACCGGAATACTAACGAGACACTGGACTATTGGCTAAATACATGGCTGCCTGATTCGAAGCCCCTCATACCATTTTCCACTCTAGAGTTACCACATACCTGTTAATAGTTGCAATGGCGATATAAAGGTTTCAATAGTAAATAAATAGATAATTTGAGCCGACTTAAAATTAGAGGACTCACTCGTTTTGTCTAACAGAAATATATATGACATTAAAGAACAAATTAAAAACTTTGTCGGCAGTATTTTTAAAGACATGCTACGCAGTTTGACAAAAGTTAAAATTGTGAAAGCAAATGCAAACCACAATCAGTTTCTTCAATGAGTTGAAAAATTGTTTTTACCAGTACATTTGTATACTCACTTCGTTACCACGGCTTCCAGCTGCCTAAATTTACTGCGGTTGGCCCAGTGGGAGGCGCTCCACCACAATCTTAACTAGCTAAAGCATCGTGTGATTTATGAATTTTGGTATATAAATATTTTTATTTTTTTTTTGCTTAAACATAATAAAAATCATAATGCGAATAATGAAAATGGCAAAGAGGAAATGAGAAATGACAATTTCGTAAGAAAAAATACGAAAACAAAAACCAGAACCACAAATGTGGAAAGAGTAAATGTAGTACTTGCAAGTTGCAATAATACATTACTAAACAGTGAAGAAAATAAGGTGGGCAAGAATAGCACACATACCTACATAGGCTGAACGTACTTCCGGCTGCGTTAGCGTCATGCGGTGCTTGTTGATGAATGATGAGATGGGATTGATGATTTGTGATGGTTTCCATAAAAATAATATTTTAGCAAATATAAGTAGGCCTGCTGTGTTATCACATCTCCAAATAGTGATTTGGTATACTTAAGGAACTAGAGACTTCCTGTTGAGTTTCACTGCGTACCATAGAAACTTGTGAACATATGTTGCGAATATTTTCGTGATGCTTTAAAGAAATTCTTAATGAATTTGAAAAGAAAAGTAATTTAATGTTAGGATATTAGTTGCATCGCAAAAAGCTTTCCAAAGGAAAATTCCAGCTGTCTTTCGTAGGTTTAACCTTCATGCGAATAAAACTATTTGGGTATGCATCCCAGCGAGAGGCATCCTGTTAATTGATCATAAAATTAAATCCAAAATCAACAGTAAAATGTTCATAATGCCTTCCATTTCTTTGTCTTTTGTTACTGCAATTTTACGGGTCTACTTTGTGGCCATGTCTTTCCATTTAGAGAGAAATACTTAATGTACATATAGAGATGTATGTATATGTATCATAGACATGTGTGTATGCATGAACAATGTACACATTGATATAAGAAATAAAACAAAATTTGCGTATGCCTTGGTATACATGAAGGTGAGGTGAAATTTTTCGCGTGCTCAGCGGTGTCTGCAGCGCGAAAAAAATTAAAAATAACAAAAGAAAATTCGTTAAATAGACAAGTGTGAGTTACGGAGTTTCGAGAATAAAGGAGACTAAAAAGAAAAAAATAAAATAAAATTGTTAAAACCGCCTCAGTGGTTAAGAGCAGAATTTTTTGAATCTCTCGCAAATTGAGTTGTAATTACTGAAGAATTAAGCGACGGTATCGTGGTCCTTCTGCATTTTTATATACATATACACATACATACAATACAAAGGCAGGAGAAAATATAAAACAATGTACCAAAGGCTAAAGTTCTGTGTGACTCTCGTTACAGCAGGCACAAGTAAAGATAATAGTAAAGATGAAGATAGATGAAGAAGGATTAAAATAAAGGCAATTATAAAGAAAAGGACATATGTAGATAGAGATACAGAGACTCAACGTTGGGAACTATTTCGGGATTTTCGGTATTCTCGGGACTTATCGATATAAGAATCGATATTTTTTATCGGTTTTATTATCGCTTTTGTTTTCGATATTTTTTATCGATTTCGTTGTTCATATTTTTATCGATTTTGCTATCTATATCTTTTATCGAATTTGTTATCGATATTTTTATCTATTTTATAATCGATATTTTTATCGATTTGGCTATCGATATTTTTATCAATTGTGCCGTCTATATTTTTTATCGAATTTGTTATCGATAATTATATCGTTTTGTTATCGATATTTTTATTGATGTTACTATCCTATTTTGTTACGGAATACACATAATGTGAGATCATATGACAGAACATCACGTGATATAACATCATTTGGAATGACATGACATCCTATCACATCACTTCGCATTACATCAGATGAAATCACATCACATTGCATTTTATCACGTCATCAAAAATATATAAAAATAAAGATGAAGACCAAGGTGAATTTAAACATTTTACTTTTATAAAAACAATAGAGTATAAAGATAAAAATATAGAAAAAGGAAAACAGAATAACCTAAATGAAATTAGAACTTAAAGGGTAGAGGCGGGGTTCTAGATAAAAAAAGATTAAATATAACCTTAAGCAAATGTATATGTATATACGGATAAATATTAGTTATGAATCCAACTGGATATGTAACGTAAGTTTCACTTCTCCAGTGTGTTGTCCAGGTGCACTTACTTTTTTTATTTAAAAGATCGTCCGTAAGCTAAGAAAAGCCCTCACATTATAAGTCAAAATCGAAAGTTCACACTGGACTGAAGATACAAAACTAATTTCTAAAGTAAATGGCTTAAAATATTTAAATGTTTCTCTTCTACAATCACTGTAAATCAAATCATTGTCTTTTCAAAATAATTTACTAAGCAAACAAAAACGAATCAAATAAATAAATGTTATTATGACGCTAATGAGGCATAAGACAATGTGAAAAATTAACGCATATTAGTCTACCCAAAAATAACAAACAACAAACAAAGAATAGATCTCTTCTACCAGCCTGCTGAACGCACGCATGTATATATGTACATATATTTATATAAATATAAGTAAAGCACCACCACCGAAATTCCAGCGCAATGTGTTAACATTCTACATTATATCCTTGCAGTCAGACAGCGGCAGTCTCAGTCATGCTACCAGCTAGAGTAGCGGCACACCAGCCAGTGCGCCAGCAATGTAAATTGCTAATAATTTTCAACAAAAGCACATTCATCAGCATTAGTGGCAGCATTGGCTGCTTCTGGGTCGCAGGTCCTTTTGCTCGCTTGACAGTTTATTCAAATTTCTAAGGATTAGCAGGCTGGGTACTGTCTGCGACTGCGTCTAAAACTGAAACTGAATTTGAAGTTGAAGCTGAAGCTGAGAGTTGCGTGCGGCATTCTGGTTGCTAACCACTTATTTACTCACACTTTCTTCTTCGCCCGGCTTGCTTTATGTTACGTATACGCCATGTTTGCCCAGCGAAATGTCCAATCATTTATTTTACTATGACGCGAGGTTGAAGGTTTACTGTTGCTCGCAATTTTATTGTTTTCCTTTCATTTGTTTTTATACCCGAGCGCACTTGTGCACAAGGGTATATTAATTTTGTTCACATAACGGTTGTTTGTAACAGCCAAAACGAATCGAGATAGATATAGACAAATGTATACATATATGCTCAGAATGAATAGAGAAATCGATTAAGCCATGTCTGTCTGTCCGTCCGTCCGTACACGATAACTCGAGCAAAAATTGAGATATCTCAACGAAATTTGGTATGTAGATTTCTGTTTATCCAGGGTAGGTTGGTATTCAAAATGGGCGAAATCGGACAGTAACCACGCCCACTTCCCATATAACGGTAATTTCCAGAAATACGAAAACTGCGATATTTTAATAACTACTGAAGATAATTCACTCAAAATTGATATTTGTAATAATTTTTAGACGAAAAATAAGAATATTATAAATTTTTGGAAAATGGGCGTAGCCACGCCCACTTATGGTTACATGTGTATATCTTGGTAACCGCTGCACCAATTTCTTCCAAACTTGGCACAGCTGTTGGCCTCGATATAGCATACTAAATGGCCGAAAATTTTAAAAATCGGACAATAACCACGCCCAC
>NW_016162944.1:0-23861 GCF_001687245.7 Rhagoletis zephyria | reverse complement strand
CAAAATTGGTACACCCCGGTTTACCATCTAGCGGTAGCTTTCGGAAAGGTGAAAAAACATATATTTAATACTTGCGCCGGGTATTTAATGTTCGGCTCCGCCCGAACTTGGACTTTCTTACTTGGTTTTTTTTGTTTTGGTTTTTTTTTATTCAACTTGAAAATGGCTCAAATATTTCAGCACGACAGACGTGCCACCAACTAATTCATCGCTTGTAGAATATTTAGGGAGCACGTCGTGCAGTTTGAAAGAGCAAAAAAAATCAAATTCGACTCTCCCAACATGGATCAACGACTGTGTTCGCTGAATTGTTTTAGTTTTTTTTTGGCACTTTAAGCTAGCAATTTTTCGCTCATTCTGGCAACAGACCAATGTGTTGCATTTACTCCTACATATTAGTAAGTGGGTAGAAATATCTTAGTAAGAATTTCTTTGGTGGATATACATACTTTGGTAACTATCTTTCATTGCGTTTTTTGTAGGTCCAGCACTCGGCAGCGTTTAATCGCTTTCTTAAATATTTTGCTGGCTCATACTTGGTAGATTAGTTTTAATGCTAAATTATAAATTTGAATTATTTGAGAAGAAATATAAAAGACTGGATATGTGTTTATGCTACACCACTCACCATCACTACCGACTAGGGTAGGCAGTTCGAGATGGAGCAAAAAACGATACATACAAAACACCGCTTCACTTGCAGTCAAACTGCATGATAGAAAGATTCCATCGAACTTTGAAAGCAGCTCTAATGTGCCAGGCACCAACTCCATGGCCCGATGACTTACACACAGTACTTCTGGGTTTGCAAACATCGTTAAAAGAATACATCAATACGTACATCGGAACCGCCATATGAAATTGTTCGACAGATTAATGAGCGGGACTGTGTTCTAAAAATCAATGGTGAAGAAGAGATAGTCAACACTGAATCACTTGCTCCATCTTATATGACCGCATCTGACAGCTTCGACCGAGAGGTACAGAAACACTTTACTAAACTGACTGCAACAGATGACGCGGGCGCCCCTGAATAGGTATTTCGTTCCCCACTTCAAACATCATTGCCACATCTGATGTACCCAGGAGACGCGGCTATCCTGGAGCAGGAGTAGCTGTGGCGACTTTACATTGCGCATTACTGCCGATGGATCAAGGGTACGATGACGGTTCTACCCTTTGAATGTCAGATTGACACTTAAACGTCAACTACGTGATTGTTTACTTATAGCTGAAGCTAGACAATAAACTAGCTATAGTCCTGTATTTGGTCCATAGTTTTGTGAGTATATTGATTGCATTTTTTTTTTGTTTTTGTCGCACTGTGTTTCTCTTTATCAAAAATTTCATAATATACTCAATCCCTGATAGATTATAATAAAAAGCGTTTCTCACGCAGACCTACGAATTTTGGCAGGACCCCCAAAAAGGTCGAGCGATTTTGTTTAGACTTGAATAACTTTTATTTTAGAAATGTATCACGTATTACATTAGCATAAACTTAATTAGGCTTAGAGCGTATTTGCATCCTTACACAATATACATATCTACGTACTTATCTATGCCTAAAGATCATATCACTCTTACCACAAGAACGGTGTAAGCACAGTATTTATACTGTACTGTAAAGATTGATTTTCATGCATGTCGATATACGTACACTTGACGACAAAAGAATGTTCCAACGGAATCTATTTATGTGCTATATTTAAAAAATTAACCATCTAAAAATGAATAAGTGGTGCTTTATGTCCTCACTTTTTATTGAATTCACATCATAAAAAAATATTAAAAAAAGGGAAAAAATATTCATTGATTCTTTTGACTAATGAATACTGATTTAAGTTATTTGACCATCTTTTGGCAAACGCGGAGTGATTTGCTTGTCAAGTGGCAACTATGTCTCTCTCTTTTTTATCTATTTTTTGCTTAAGAAAAAGATTTAAATATTGCAATTAAATAAAGTGTTAACTTTCTCTCAACCTCCACTGTACGTGCGAGCAAAATAGTTCTTTTTACTATGTGGACAAAAGCCCATGCAGAGTTTAATAACCGACGTGACTTGTGGCCACTTTACAGCCCTAATTCATAATTTGGTCAAATCTCTGCTGCAAGTCCATCCCCGTTTCGTGAAAATTGTGCACAATTGAAATTTCTAAGCACATTTTGTAAACTAATAAAAATTAAACAAAAGCCACTACTACAACTTAGTAGTAAATCGAAGAAAACATGCATGAGTGCCATCCCTTAAGATATTTATCCCCGTACGGATGATAACCAAAATGGGATGCGCAAAAAGGGGCAAAACTTCAATTTGCTTAAAATTGTTATGCAAATTGCGTGCACCCAAGCACAACTATACAAACATAGATCAGGCACAAAAGGAAATCGAGTTGAGGAATGAAGCATAAGCGAGTGACCAACAAATAAATATGAACACCGAAAAGCAAAGCACGCCGGACACTTCCGCTAATATTTGTGCAATAGCAAACAAACACACTTGCATAACTTTGTAGAAATATATTTTTCAAAAGGTTCACATGTATTGAAGTGGAGAGAGTGTTTAGCAAGAAACAACTAGTTTTAGGTACGTAAAGCGCGTGATCCTTTCTAGTACTATTTATCAGAGCATGACAGCGAAGTCTAAAGCTTTAAGCAACTGGCCTAATAAATAGTCGCCAAAGTCTACTGAACAATTGAGAGGAGAGTTTTGATTTAATTCCTTTTTGTTACACCTTAAGCTCGGTCTAGTTTCATCTCAAAAGTGTACAAGTTTTCTACTATTTGGAAACGAGCTAAATTTATTCCTAGGCTAGCTTATGAGCTTGCGAAATGTGTTTGTAGAGGAGAGAACAAACAAAATATGATGATATGTGGCAGGTTGTTATGAATACCAAATAGTGAAGTACCCCACACAAATTCGTCGGAAGCAAACAGACTTAAACGTACCCAAAAATAAAGGAAGTTATACTCTTTCAGCGCTATGTATACTCGTTATATTCGTAGTACAGTAACCAGCGATAAAAATGCATTTCTTGACGGCCGCTGTGACTGAGTAGTAAGAGATGCGTACTGCGACTCCGTACAACCTTGCTTTGATCCCTGGTCCCAGCAATACCTAGAGGAAAAAACCCAGAGATAATGTTCTGCACTCATTAGGTAGGTGGGTAGATGTGGCTGTCACTGCTATGCAGGGAAACACATAGGCTACGAGTTGAAGACCCGTTGTGATACCACGACTAAGAGTTTTCACTCTCCCTTTCTAAAGCATTTTGAATCCTTATGAAACTCGACAGGCCTCTAAGGATTATATCTGGCAATTTGTCAAGGTCGCTAAAAAAAGGACACCCCAGAAAGCGCAAGGGAAGGTGGAGAACTGTCTTCTCCTCCTCATAGTTTTAGCAACTTCAGCAGCATCTATGCTAAGGCCCACCGAGCTGTTCTGCGTATTTACCTATAAGGCAGTGGCCCGTTAGGAACACCGATTGTGTAAGATATATGCTCCCTCTTTAGAGAATATAAGCTTCGAACCGCTTTAAGATTCCACCTAGGACAAGTTTGCCTAGAAATTCGACAGGTCGTAGTTTTCATTCATCTCTTGCTTCCTCGAGCATAGATAAACTCTCTAAAAAGCAGCTCGAAAGTGGCGAAGGGCATACCAATTCGTTCTTTGTCCGGAAGAATCTGCTTGGTCGTAACCCCCCAGACAAGTTCGCCCTCAATACAGATACCCTCTATGTCGCTATGACCGGGAACCCAAATGAGGTTTAGCCGGTCCTGCTTGGCCATCTCTTGCAGAGATCGCCGGCAGTCCAGCACAATTTTTGGTAGGGCTTCGAGAGACGAACCCCCTTTCCACTCCACCGTTCATTTTTGAACCATCTGTGGAAATTACTATACTACCTGATGGAGTATATCAGTTTTTTGCAATCCTCCCTGCTTAGGATTTTCATGACGAAATTTCTATTCGGAACCAGGGTTTCAAAACAACAATCTGTAAAGTCCGAAGCTATATTTTTCTAGAAGGCAGGAGTTAACTAGCAAGCCCGATTCCCATTATCCTGTCTCTCTTAACCGGAGTGCAGCAATAGGTGCCATCTGCTGACCCCCTAGACCTAGTGGCAGAAGTGGAAGAAGTAGAAACACATTTAAAGCATAATTGTGCGTTGTCCGGACTGCTCCGCTTATGCAGTTCAAACTAATCCTCTATACCTTCCTGTTTAGATTAAGATTAGAGGCCTTGCTCAAGGGCGACCACCATACTATAATTCCATAAAGGAGAACCGGTCTTACCACCGCTGTATAGATCCAGCGGCAGATATTCGGGCACAACCCACATTTGTTCCCAATGGCCCTCTTCCATGAATATAAGACCACAGACTCATTCTCATAACGCTAGACTATGTTCTCCTTCCACCTCGGTTTTTTGTCGAGAATGACCCCCAAGAAATTTTCTTTATTCGTAAAGTTAAAGAGCCGCCCGTTTAGTCCAGGCGGAGTCAGTAGCGGCGGTTTGTATATTCTCGTAAAGAGAACAAGTTCCACTCATTAAATACCACAGAGTTCCGACAACGGCGATAGATCTATCACTTTAAGGGGGAAAGTACGGTCTCCATTTGATTAGATTCTTTTGAAACAGGTCGTTTCCTGGAACGATCATAAGATGGTTCGTAAGTGTTGGTTTATTCTTCCAACAGAGTACAATGGTGATGAATTTCGGAACTAATTACGAAGTGTTGGTTTATTCTTCCAACAGAGTACAAAGGAGATGAATTTCGGAACTAATTGCGGTCATCCCTGGTCAAATCTGATTTTGGGGATAAACCGGTTTTCGCGTTGTGTCAGCCAGTATAATTTTTGTTCTTATCTCTAAGTCCAATTTTTTCAAGTATCAGCGGAAATTCCTTCCGAAATATATCACAATGAGATGACACAACCACAATACCAGAGTAGTTCCTTCAAATGTTTGTAAACATTTTGTAAATATTTTATGCAATTACAAAAATCGCAAGAGTTTTTATTATACTAAAATGTCTAAAGTTGCAATTGCAATGCTCGCTACTGTACTCAATTGCTAACGAGTCGACATTTTTTTCTGTGCAGACGAACTAGTTTCCCTTACACACAGAGCTTATTTTCCGGTACATGCAAATGGTTGTATTGTTTTAAGCTTTTCATTTAAGCTACACGTTTTTTGCTAATTTTGATTGGGCAAGTTAATAGAAAACGTACGCAATACATAAAGTTGGCACTGGCGTTCATTAATTTAAAAGTCACAAGACAACAGTTACCGAACGAGGGTCAATTTCAAGGGTCAACGGTAAGGTTGTGTACATGTATGTACATACTTATATGAGAA
The DNA here is from genome assembly GCF_001687245.7 of Rhagoletis zephyria. Classification (NCBI taxonomy): domain Eukaryota; kingdom Metazoa; phylum Arthropoda; class Insecta; order Diptera; family Tephritidae; genus Rhagoletis; species Rhagoletis zephyria. Next base: position 18,502 of record NW_016162944.1, on the reverse strand, counting down.
GCAAGAAATTTAGAGCCTATGGGCAAGCAGATTATATGTATGCATTTCTAAAGTCTTAATCACTGGCCAATTTTGTCATTTACAGGAAATTAATTTATGACGATGGCAAAGAGGAGTCCGCATGAAACGGAACTAAACGGTAAATAAGTTGTTTGCAGTACGGGGATGCGTCTACACGCTGTTGAATCGGTATCTACCATGTAATTCCGTCGATTACCGCTCGACTACTTTCTGTGTATTTCAGCGATTACTTTTACAAGACAATGTCCTAGGCGGTAGTCACCACTCTCTCTCTCTCCCTCTCTCTCTCTGTGCACTACCAGGAGTTACTAAAGTAGTTACCTGCGTGATTTATGAACGCCACTTGCGTAGTTTTTAGCAATTCTGCTTCAAAAATTCTGCGGCAAAATAAAAAAAAAAAACGACTCGAATCGAAATAAAAATAATCGATCCAGGAAGAAATCGTCTAAAAATAAATCGATCTCCTAAGATCGATTCATATAAATTGCCAAAAAACGCCTTTTTCTAATTTTCTTAAAGAAACAAAATACGGCTTGCTGACCAACACTTAAATTACAAACATTATTGTAAGCATATTTTAAAACATGCATTTAAATAAAGGTTCCAATATCTAGATTTATCCTAAAGCTATCAGGTAGCTAACAATCCGTCAGTACCTAAAAAAAAGACAACAATATGAACATTGAACGAAATTTTTTAAGTTCTTATCCCTAATTAGGAAAATGGTGAAATTTTTTCGATTTTGTTTTTATCACAAAAAAGAAAAAAAATGTGTTTTATTTCAAAATCAACCGCTATTTTAACAAAATGTAGTATACTTAAATGCACTAGCCCAATAAAGCTTGCGTATACAGATTTTTTTGCAATACAGATTTTTAAAAATTTTTTTGTTTTCATATTTAACAATTTGTAATTAGGTCAAAAAATAGAAAAAAAAAAATTTTTTTTTTTGTTTTCGCTTATCGCATAGTTCACTCCTTTTAAAAAACAATTTGAGTGAGCGGTTTTTCAGCGCATTTTTTTCCATACAAAGTATGCTCGACAGAATTTTTATATGAATAAAATGCCTAGCACCGACAACAAAAAAAAAATGTCAAGAATCAATGCAATTTTGCAGCCACTCCAAGCATGCACTTTATTATACTAAATTTGAAATTTTTCTAGAAAATATTAATAACTTATACACTGCAGCCCCTTTCATTTTATGTACTAACTGGTCTCAAATTCAAATTTGATTAAAATTTTCTAAATTTTATAATGCAGTTTTATATGCATCAATTGCGAAAAAACCGAATGTCGATTCTCGATTTTTTTGGATCGATTCATAAATCGAATCGGAACTAAAAAATTGACAAAAGTCGAATCGAAAGGGCTCGCTTAATCGATCTTCGATTTAATCGATTTATAAACGGCATCTCTACTCTGTACTACCATACGCACTACCACTGGTTAATAGAGTATCTTGTTTCCTAGGAACCAGTGCAGTAGCGGTCCAAAAGTAGCGGTTGACTCCAAGCAGTACTGAAGAGTATGTATGTACAAGTGGATATGATAGCGTAGGCCGATTATCTTTTAAAGAGCCAACGTTTAAAATACCGCTTTATGTCATTCGATTGGTATAATAATCACTGATTCACTCTGGCAAAAGGGATGATTCCTGTTATCAGCAAATTATGAGAAGTTTAAGAGGTTTTACAAATAAACCGTTAAATTATTAAATAGCGCGTCGAGCAAAGTGCAAAGATTTTGGTAAAAAACTTAGCCCCTGAGAGCGGCATTAGCCGCGAAATAGTGCCACAAGTTTCAAAAAGTAAAGAGGAAAAAAAGTATAAATGGAAGGATGTCACCAAATCCATAATATATTTGCGGCCACACGTGATTCCTTTATGAGAAACTCTTTAGCAATAAGAAAACACATAACCGTTAGAAAGTCAGAATCTTTTAATCAGGTAATTGAACACCATCAAAGTCGTGTTTGGTTGGTTGGTAGAAGCGTCGCCTGAGCACATGCCCAAGACCCAATTAATTAGTGCTGATAGCACCATTTTGATACGCTTTCTCTGGGTTGCTTAATTTTTTCTGCTTTTATGATTCGTTAGTTTGTTGGTGCCATAAGAAGAAACCTGACTTCCACAAGCTAACCGTAGACCAATCTGTTCAATGAAAGCAAATATTTAACAAGAGATTCTAGCCACGAGAGGATTTTGTGTTTTGCCCAGCTGCAGTATTTACCTCGAAGTCTCTCAGTCATTGCTGAGCGAAATATTCACCAAATTTTTAAGACGGGAGTGCTATAGCCTGTAGCTTATTGCGGAGTAAAGAGTACTGGGTTTGAACAGTTTCTAGCCAAATGGTTAGATGTCTCATTACCAGGAAATCGCGGTACTATGTATATATATATATATGTAGTTTGGGTGTTGTTAGAGTGCTGAACAATTTCTTGGCAGTTACTGCAGCCATTTAAGCTCCTATCTATCCATCTATTTTCCACCCACCATACAGTCGATGGGCTTCGGAATCGCAAACACCGAGGCGTATTCTTCAAGAAAAAGGTCAAGAAGATTGTCGACCTAGACCCCGGAATATTGGGTTTGTAGCCAGCACCCAACCTCAGGCATCTCGACATTGTATTATCTCTTCAGAAAGGTAATTTTATCTTGCCCATCATCTCCAAGTTGTTTTGAGGACCTTACCGTGGGTAAGGGCATTAAGTTATTCAAGCCGTCGTACTTAGTCCTGCCGATATTCCCTTACATTCACACAACTTCCCTTTTAAATCCAAGTAAACACTTTAAGTTCATTGCAACAGCACGAGTTTTTGCATTCATAAATCTAGGATTCCAATTTCTACAAAAATGTGCCGCGCAAACGAGATAAACAAAAAGCCCACCGCCAAAAAAAAAAAAAATGGATACCCCAATTGTGCCAAGCATGCAAACATAAGACCAACGCCGCCACCGTTCGCCGCACCAACGAACGTCCATCGAGACTCGTGTCAACGCTGATAAATTCACTTTCAATACCACGGAGCAGTCATTTGCGTAGGTGTATATGACTGCGTTTGGGGGGCCACTGGGCATTCAATGTCACTGCATTGTCAATGTCGCACAACTGGTGTAGGTGATTGTGGCCGTACTGGGGTACTGGGATTTATGTAGTGTACCACAACTAGTGTCCGTCTGCGTCTAACTTCCGTACGATAGTGAATTTAGTGCGCTTTGTTGTCATACGCACGCATTGTTGTTGTTGTTGTCGTTTTCTTGTTGGGGTTAACGCCATAAAATAGGTAATAGTGCATGCTGATGGCAGTTGGGTGGTTTACGAAAATGTCGGCATAGATTGCATTGGGAATGAATTGAATTGCCTAGGATTTTGATTTTGATTTCGAAACCATTCCATTCACCGCCCTCCTTTCACATTTAACCAGTCAACTGCGACTAATATGTCTCTATCAGATAACATGGCGTTGACTGATGCCGCCGATGCTGCTACATTGCCTTGGATTTGGATTTGCTGCTAGGGTGGTGGTGGTGGCTGCGATGCTGTTGCTGTTGCTGCCCGCCCGACCAAACAATTGACAATGTCATTGCCAAAAACTAAAAGTGCCAAAGTCAATTTAGTATTACTGAGCATGATTTTCTTTTTCATGGTTTTTGTTGCTTTGTTTGGAAAGGAAATTTGCGTGCAAACAAGAATAACGAAAAATGTTCATTCTTTTCAGCCAGCAAAAATATGCGCGTGTGGATATGTGGCTCATAATTGAATGATCACAAATTGGTAGAAGCGATTAAATGGCGATTTTTTCTCGTTTGTAGACGATAATGACATTCGAAACTTATCACACAAATTGAAATCGGATACCATTTTGGAATAAACTGTCGGAGCTTTTCTATAAGAATAGGCTAGCCACGTATATCAGAACTGCAAATTAGCATCAAATAGAGGAGATAACTAAAAATTGAATGAGAATTTAATAAGGGCTGCCATCCGCTTTATACATGAAGTCCTCGTAGTTATACCAGCTGTACTTTCGGAATCAAACACATATGTATGCAATGTGCAAGGGAGATATTTTACGTGTACGTAAGTACCATCTAAGAGATTTATTTCTTTTTTTAAACAATTAAAAATAATAAATACAAAAAATTTAAATAAAAAAAAAATTAAAATTAAAAAAAAAATAAATACAAGTTTTTTAATGAAAAATTAAATAAAAATGCAATTTTTTCCTTCTTAAAACAATAAAATCTTAAAATTGAATTAGAAACAGAAAAAATTTAAAACAAAGAAAAAATATGAAAATAGTACTTAAAAATTAAATATGGGAACGATATTTTTTATTTTTAATAGAAAGTCTAGAAATCAAAAGGATAAAAAATAAAATATAACAAAAATTAAGTGAAAACCCATAAAATCTAAAAATTACATTAGAGTAAAAATAAATAAACCAAAAAAAACTAAAAAAAGCTTAAAAATTAAATATTAAACAAATATTTTTTTATTTTTAAAACAAAATCTAAAAACTAAAGGAAAAATTAAAAAAAAAACAAAAAAGTAAAATAAAATAATAATATCCGAAATAACAAACAAAATAAAATGAAAAAAGTATTTTTCTTTTTAAAAAAATTAAACCTAAAAATTATAACAAAGAAAAACAAATAAAATTGAAAAAGAAAAAATATATTAAATAAGTTTCTGGAAACCAAGTGAAATTAAAAGGTATTTTTCTATTTTAAACAATAAAATCTAAAAATTAAACAAAAGTTTAAATAAAACTAAAAACGAAAAAAATTAAAGCAAAAATAAATTACAAAAGTTCCAAAAAATTTTATGAAATTACAAAATATCCTGCTTTCATTAATTCGCTGAATGAAGTCCGAAATTATTATCTCACCCCTTAGCACTGTTCTATATCGAAACAAGTAAGAAAGCCTAAGTTCGGGCGGAGCCGAACATTAAATACCCGTCGCAAGTATTAAATATATGTTTCTTTACCTTTCCGAAACCTACCGCTAGATGGTAAGCCGGGCTGTATCAATTTTGAGTAAATTAGCGTCCTTAAGTCTCGAAATATTGAAGTTTCAAACATTTCTGAAATTTACCGTTATATGAAAAGCGGTCGTAATTTTAGTCCGATTTCAATAATTTTCAACTTTTTGCTTTTGTGTGGCAAGCACAATAACCATACCGAGTTTGGTACAAATTGGTAGAACGGTTACCGAGATACATATATGTGATCACAAGTGGGCGGTGCCACGCCCATTTTCCTAAATTTTATCATAAACGTATTTCTTCGTAAATAATTGTTGCAAACGTCAATTTTGAATAAATTAGCTTTAATATTTACTGATTTTTCGAAGATTTCGCATTTCTCTAAATTACCGTTATATGGGATGTGGGTGTGGTTATTGTCTGATTTTAAAACTTTTTGGTAATTTGGTATGCTGTACCAAGGCCAACAACTGTGCTAAGTTTGGATGAAATTGGTACAGTGGTTACCAAGATATACACCAAGTTAACCATAAGTGGGCGTGGCTACGCCCATTTTCCAAAAATTTTAATATTCTTGTTTTCGTCTAAAAATTATTGTAAATATCAATTTTGAGTGAATAATCTTCAGTAGTTACTAAAATATCGCAGTTTTCGTATTTCTGAAAATTACCGTTATATGGGAGGTAGGCGTGGTTATTGTCCGATTTTGCCCATTTTCAACACCATCCGTCCTACGTCCGAAAGAAATGCACGTACCAAATGTCGTAAAGATATCTCAGTTTTTACTCGAGATATCGTGTGCAGACGGACGGACGGACGGACGGACAGACATTCACCGCCTAATCGATTTCTCTTTTCATTCTGATCATTTATGTATACATTTGTCTATATCCATTTGCCAGCGTCCCTTGCCACTAATATTTACATTCTATTTGAAAACTTCCCAAGGGTATTAAAAAAAAAAAAAACATTTATGATTTCTTTGAGTGACAATGAAATATTAGCATTCATATTTTCGGTACTTGTTCGCCTAAATAAACGTTTTAAGGCTAAAATTGTTCAAATACTTAATTTATATTTTATTGTAGTGTAGTTGTTTCTGGAACTCCATTGATTGAAATAAATGCAAGAAGAATGTTTTGGCCCATGAGATTTGCTCAAATATGCAATTGCGTATTATTATTGGAAGTCTCCTGAAGAAAAACATAGTTTTTCGATCGAAAAATATTGATTTTCTAGAATACCAAACCATTTCTGCGAAAAAGTGTTTTTTCCCCATACAAAATACATGGAAAACTCCATGGGTTATTAATATGTAGCTTACTCTGTTAAACACAATTTATATCTACATATATCGAACCCCTGGAAATAATTTTATTCGATATTTCTAGTTGTTGGCGCTTCCGACAAATTGGCAGTATAAGGGCAGTTTGCAGTTTTTTGACAAAATTAATAACAATAAGTAACAACGGGCCCATTACTGTCATCCCTAGACAAGTTTGTTTGGAAACCAACCGATTTCGGCGTTTTGCCATCTTCAGCTCCATTCTCTTTTTTTTTTCTTTTTTTTTCACTCACTTAGTCTTAGAGATCATATCTTGTCTATGTAGAAAATTTTCCCTCAACTCTACAAAACGTCGTTTAATAATATTGCACCTTCTGGAGGCTACCGGCAACTACCAAACAAAAGCCGAAAGATTTGGGATTTTAAAATTGAACACTTTGAGGAGTGTAGTTGTTTGCATTCCACCAGAAAACTCCAACATGTAAAAATAAATAATTGAATTGTTTGATGGCACACCAAAAGTGGTGAGAATTTTCACAGCTGTTACTCAGCAGAGTAAAGCAGTGATAACATTCGTATCAGCATGCTGCATAGTGAGCAGCAAACCCGCCAGTGACCAGCAGCAAATCTCTACAATTGCTCACAAACCTTTTAGTGCCACCCACTTCTTTCGCATTCAATCCTTTTTTCGCACTAAAATATTCATTTCAACACGTAAATGTCTGGCTGTGCAAGTTAAATGTCAAATGTGACATTTGTAACAACAACTGTCAAACAGTAACTGAACTTTGAATTATACGGCGTGTTAGTGAGGGTGAAGTGTTGGAAATGAGGAAGTTTTGTCGTGATTCGCTTCAGGTTCGTGATGGATTTGTGTGCATCAGTAGCAGCAGCTGAGAGATGCTATGAATACTAAAGGAGCAAAAGATAACAGTCAAAGAGCATCAGCTGACGAAGAGCAAAGCCAGCAGTGGACGAATGAGTAGCAGCAAAAGTTATTGACATTTGAAGGGCATTTTTTGACTTCTCAATGTTGACACTCACAACTACTGTATGTCCCCTCACACTTGGAAGTCCGTGGTTTTTACATGTGAAGGTGTGAGAATTTGTACGCAATCATTGCGTGATGCGTTTGTTCTTTTTTTTTGCAGGCAGTTTTGAGCAAATGGTTTGGTCACGTTTCTTTGCGGCTGCTGGGGTTACAGCTGAGCCCAACAGATTAACCCAAGAATGAATGTACACTAGGGTGGTTCAAAACAGTAAAACCGGAATTTGAATGCTCTCACCCCCTAGGATTGTTCCATTCGAAAAAAGTATACCTCTTTTTTATTTTGAAATCAAAAAATATTAAGAAGTCGCTCAAAGCGGTCAAAATTTTCCATGAATTTTTATACGGGAAAAATAAAGTTTTTCGTAAAAATGGTGTAGAATTCTTGAAAGTCAATATTTTTCGATTGGAAAACTCTGGTTCTCTTCAGAAGACTTTCAATAATAATATCCAGTTGTTTATTTAACCATTTTTTAATACTAACGATTTTTTATTGGTCGCCCCATTACATTTTTCGGGGTTTATGTGGGTTTTTAACGGACCTATAAATTATTGCTGCAGCGAAAAAAATGTTGAATAAACAATTGGGTATTATTATTTGGAATCCCCTGCAGATAAACAGAGTTTTTTGGTGGAAAAATATGTATTGATTTTTAACTATTATATTCCATTTCTACAAAAAGTTGTTTTTCCCCCATATAAAACACAAGGAAAACTTTGAGCGCTTTGAGCGACCTCTAAATATTTTTTGATTTCAAGATAAAAAATAAGGGTATATTTTTGTTGGTATAGAGCAATCCTAGGGGTTGAGAGCATAAAAGTGCCGACCTTACTTTTTTTTTTACATGCATTTTTGGACCACCCTAATGTANATAAAAAATAAGGGTATATTTTTGTTGGTATAGAGCAATCCTAGGGGTTGAGAGCATAAAAGTGCCGACCTTACTTTTTTTTTTACATGCATTTTTGGACCACCCTAATGTACACACACGAGTATGACTAAATGAGACATATAAACTGTTGACAAATGTGTATCGGTGAGGGTGGAATTTCGGATCCACAGCTTTCACTTAATACTTTACTTAGTTTAAATAATGAATTAATGAAAAGTAAAATTTTAATGGTCCTTTTTATATCGAGATCCGCCATTTATTTAGCTCGCCTTACCCAGCGCTGGGAAATTGCAGAGCCGATGCTCTTTTTTTAACCAACTTCAAAAAAGGAGGAGGTTATCAATTCGTCGGAATATTTTTTTTTGTATGTATGTTACCGCATAACTTTGGACCAAGTCAATCGATTTCAATAATTCTTTTTGCATCGGAAAGGTAGTGTCTCAGAGGTGGTCCGAAGCGACTTTTCGATTTGGTGGTCGGTGAAAAACTCCCTCCTTGGTGGTAGCACTGGGCTAAGTTCTTCTTGAACCCTGGCTGAATATTTTAAGGTCCCATCTTTCGATTTCCACGGTATCGAAATAAATAGGGAGCTAAAATGGAAAAGTCACGTCGAGCTTATGGTATGTAAATTGAGCATTGCAAGCTTTCGAACAGTGTCGGATAACCTTTACTATGTCTAAGGATCTGATACTGAATTATAATCCGGAACTCTCAATTGGTATCACAATCGACCTAAGTGTGCCTCTCCCTTACATTGGATACAGGCAGCGGCTTAAACTTAATCTAACCTAACCTAACAGTGGTCTACTAAGAAAACATTGTATGCTTTGCAGAGACTAGACTATGTCACCTTTGATGCTAACACATTTTAATAACTTAAATACTTACCTTCATCTACAAAGAAGTTTAAGAAGTGCGATAAGATGTGTATGCCACCGCTTCAGATATATCCAAATATATTAATTCGTCTCCTCTATCATTTTCACTGATGACCCAATGTCTAGGAGAGCAGAAAAGATAGATAACTATGCTCAAAGACACAACGTTAAACTCTACTATGCAACACCTAAACGCCCCAGACGTACTAACAAGTAACGACTGCCTACTAGTACTAAAAATTTTCTTAAATGACCTATACCTCAAGATTCTCGAATTATATCAAACACGAAAGTTGGCTTTAATCAAAAAGTTCAAAAATCTTTCAGCCAAACTTTGGTAAAACTTTTACCGCCAAAAAACTTTTTCATTGCACGGTAAATCGCTGCTATTCTTATAAATTTACGTATTTGTGTATTTACGTAGTTTGTGCGCAACAACAATCATTTCATTTACACCTTTGACCAACAAATTACCCAGCTAATTGTACTTTTCATGGCAACGCATAAAGCCATAGATAATAAGTCGGGCAAAAAAAAATAAAAATAAAAAAACTAATAGTGAGAAAATCGCCCATTTGTTCATTTATAGTGCGCTGCTGCGTTTGACCTTTTGTGCGGCAGTAAAAGTTTGTGCAAAGTGCAATTTACTTGAATGAATTTGTGCAAATTTTACTGTGAATACAAAAAACTATTTGGAATTAAACTTTCAAACAAAACGGATTGTTTTCGCAAAGCAAACGGTGAAGATTATTTATGACGTAGAAATAGGCAAACGAAAAGCTTCAAGTACGAGGGTCTTTGAATAAGTGCTGCTGCTGGAGGATAAGTGATATTGCTGAAGGAGCATAGAGGCAATTATGCTATGTCACTCGAAAGTTATGACAACGAAATCCAAGGAAGATTCCTCTACTTGGACGCACTGCTGCGTTCCTATGAATGCTCGTATCGCCGGATTAAATTGTTTAGGATTGGTTGCAAAATATTGGGTAAAATATCTAGACTTAGATCTTTCATACACGGAGGCAATATCTGGAACAGGATTTATGAATCTAACATTTTAATAAATTAATTTTTTGCAACGCTGGGATTAGTGGCCATATAAAATCAGGATAGACCTATTTATCGGGCTCTTCGGGCTCATGGCAAGGAACTGGAGCAAAGCTGTCCTTAGTGGGAGAAATGTTGGGTAATCGGAACACTCACCCCACTGTCTTTTCACACTACTGAACTACTTAAACATTAGAACAAAGTACGTTTATAACGTCATGTCTATTCCAATGTTTATTTTATCCTATAAATGATGGTTGATTTGGGCATAGGCATCTTACCAAACATGGCTCTCAAACTGTTTACTTGGCTGTTAAACTATGTGCTTTACAATGAGATATCGTACGAGTTTTTTTCCATGGTGCTCCCGCACCAGGTCACGTGTGACCAACGATGGCGAATCGCACAAACTGTACTCGCCCGTATCTTCAAAGCAAAGCCGGTATTCCGTCTTTGTAAGGCCTTTCCGGTATATGTAACAGCGCAGAGCTGTTAGGTACCTTATGAGCAATTTGATGTTTACTCTATTCAAAAAATTCCAGTACTTAGCCCGTAAAATGGTTCCTACCTCACACAAATAGCCGAGTTTCCTACGATCTCCCATTGGCCTGCTACCCAGAAGAGAGTTACAGTTTTTTAGTTGTTACAGTGTTTTAGTTGTTACAGTCTTTCTTGGAGAGTGTTAAAACACTTCTTGATGATGTTTACCACTGCACCACAGGAAGTAAGGAAAATACAACTATGAATACGAATTTGAAAGCATTTTTAGGATTTAATCTGGCACAGATTGAGATTGCTAGCATATCGGCCTGAAAGATTGTTGGCCAACGCCCCATTGAAATAGAAAGTCGAGCGCCGGGTCCATAAATACCCGCAGTTGTTCTGTCTTCAATCCTACTCCAGCCTGCATAACTGGAATCAAGGTGTGGGTGCCTTCTCGGTCTGTGATTTTGATCTGGAATTTTCAGCAAAACGGATTTTTTTAGCAAGGAGTCTACTATGACCACGGTTGAAATAGCCCTATTTGATCCCGTGACCATCAAGTTTATTTGAACGTGATAATGCCTAAATAAAATTTGATTTGTTATTTATTTTAATTTTTTACAGATTCTAATAGAGGAATTAGTGTAGCATGTCTGGGATTCGAATCGATATTATCTCTTTCTTCGCATGCATCCCCATTAGGCAGTAGCCGATAATGATCCTTACGACGTATTAATCGTGCCAGATTATTCAGGACGTTTTATCTTTCAGAAATCTACTTTTGTTTACCAACCCGGTTGGGTTAGTCGTAAGTCCAATTTAGAAAACCTCGTTGGGGTTATTTTTAACAGAAAGAAAACTATGAGATCTAGTAGTTTCTAAAGATCTTCTTTAACCATTTACCCATATTAGCTTCGTTATTGGTGACCGCACCATACGCGCCAACTGCCGCGGCATCAGCCTTCTAAGTATAGGTTTAAGGGTCTTTTCGAGTGTTATGTGTAAACTGATTGGGCTTTATCAGTGTGCCTTTAGATCTGGAAAATCCCCCATAGACTTGGTATAAACAGTATGCCAAATCCTGAAAAAGACCCGGGCGAGAAAAAAATCGACACTCAGTATGTGGACTTCAAAGCCGCTTTCGACAGCAAAAAAATAAGTTATCTTTATGCCCGATGTCTGAATTTGGTATCCCCGCGAAACTAATATGGCTGTCTAAAATGACGTCAAGCAATGCCACCACCTCTGTCAGAATTGGGAGGGACCTCTTCGAGCCGTTTGTTACCGTCGAGATTTCAGACACCCCTTTCATGTGATTTATTTAATTGATGTCGGAGAAGAAAATAAAATCTACAGAACTGACCAGCTCTGGTAACATTTTTTACAAGAGCGTGCAATTGCTGGCGTATGTCTCCGATATCGACATTATTGGTAAAAACAATTGGGTAACTTATTGAAAAAATATAACGAGGGCTTATATTCAATGCCTTCAATATGTACAATGTAAGAACTTATTGATTGACCCTCGTTGCGATAAAATGCTTGCAGGCGCTCAAACTACCGGGCGCCCACCGTGGGGATCCCACAAAGCCGGGTTCATATTTCATCAATGGCAGAGCTGTTTTCCCTATTTGAATATTCTATTTGTGCCCAAAAATCAACCGACGCTTATGTTGCTGTTGTTGTGCCGCGATTATGGTGATTTCAGTAGCAGCGCTTGTTCGCAATGGACAACGAATTGTTTTGCTTTTGCAAGTTTTCCCGCGAACAAAGTGCCCGCCGCTAGCGGAGCAATAGAATAAGCAGTTTCTCCTTCCCTTTATTACTCCCTTCCTCTTTCACTTTTATTTTCAATTATGTTAAACTTTAATTTGACTANGCAATAGAATAAGCAGTTTCTCCTTCCCTTTATTACTCCCTTCCTCTTTCACTTTTATTTTCAATTATGTTAAACTTTAATTTGACTATTTTTCGTAAATATTGCGACGCCTTTTTGCTTTTTCTTTGTAGCCACCCTGCCTTTTGTGTGCCGCTGCTACTGCCGCTGTTGCAAAAAGGTCCTTTGTTATGCCAAAAATGACGCGATTCGCGGCGCTGCCGTCCATCCATTCTCGCAGCAACTAACAAACAATTGGCGGCATCACGCTTTTATGTTGACTCTAATTTCATTTTATAGTGATTTAATCGGCTGTAAGTATAACTTTCAATGTGAGCAACCTGCTGTGGAGGGATCAAACTTTTGCAATGCTCATACACTTGCATTTACTTTCTTACATTTTGCTACGCGCTTCTACTCCATTGTTAGTTGGTGGTTGATTTTACGTCAATTAGATTATGCATTTTATGTTGGTCATAGTTGAATTTATGAATGGTTGGAAATGATGATGAAAGTGGTGCTAAAATGAATTGCGAGTATGATTGCGAGTATGAGTTGGTATGCATGCATAAATGAGCGAATGACTGACTGCCTGCCTGGCTAGTCAACTAATCATATACGTATTTACAGTCACGTTGATGTCACTGTTTGTACACATTATCCAGTTAGTGGATAAAATTTATGATAAAATTAAATGCGCATAAATCATGTTAATGGTGCATTTAAAATGCCACACTCTCAAACAGGGGGTTGTTGGCTGGCTGGGCTTCCTTTCGCTTTGCACTGCGAGTTGACGTGCAAGGGTGACTTTTCACAGCGGCAAAGTGCAAAGCAAAAATAAGAGTGATTTAGTTATGATCTATGTGGTCTGCATTCAAGCGCATTTGTTTGATTGTACTTCATGATTTAAAATGGCGATTTGTTTGAAAATGGTTAAAAATTCAGACATGTGTAAAGCACGCTGATGGCACGTAAGGCTATTGTCCAACAACTATGTATGTTTAAGATCGCCAAAAATTTCTCAAAATTTTGTGTTTTTCATGGACGTATGAGAGTTCGACAGATCAACTTCCAACACTACAAGGCGGTGGTGACGCCGTGTCTGAATATTAGCAGCATCCCGGGACTTCAAGTTCATGTTGATGATGGCGAAAGACTTAGGTAATCCTAGGGTTTGCGTGCCGCTCAAAAACGACGTAAAAGTTTATATTTTATATAAATAATTTCATCTTAAACTATGATTTAAACATTGTATTAAGAAAAATGTTCGGACTCCCACAGCTGATGGTTTTCCCACCAAAGAGAAAGTTCTCACATTTTCGACTGGCGGCTCTCAACTACTATTCGTTTCGGAGCAAAGCTACATTCAATCATCGCTGAACGAAGCTCGTCCAATTTGCACACCCTTTAGAAACCTGAGGTACCCAGCAGGGACTCTACTGCAGAAATCTGCGCCGAACATCCCGGTGCTATCTAAAGAGAATGAGCTTGTTGAGATTTATACTACTGTCAGCAGAGGGTCCTTGAGACCTCATGCCCAATGACATTCTTTAAGAACAGATAAAAGGTTATCTGGTAGGCAGGTAAACTTTATGAACTTAGGTCGCCAAGCTAGACAACTCTTTAACAGATTGGGAACTTTACAAAGCAGGAATCTTTCACCAAAATCAAAATCAAACCAAAGGTGTGCTAAGCAAACATTATGCGAAAGTGTATAGGGTGTCATGAACCTTTTAGAGTACTAGACACTCACATAAAATTTCACTTTGGTCCTCATAATCCACGCGACCCAGTCAAGGAGAAGCCACCGAGTTGGAAACAGAGAACTGCCCACAGGGTTGGGCGACCTACTAGATAAGAGCCACCTTGCTTGGGAAAAAAACTCTTTCAAGCCTTTTAAGACAGCGGGACCAGAGAGCATTATACTTTACCAGTACAAACACACTAGACTCTGTCAGCCTTCACTGAAACAATCTTTGCTAGTTTCGTTGTTCGAGGGATATATACTGGGAGTGGTTAGGGTGTCGTTTGTGCCAATGGTCGAAAAAGCTTTCTCTCCTTACATTTGCTAAAAACTGTGGCACACTGATTGATCTATTTTATGAAACAGTTTTCCCGACATCGCCGGTACATCAAGCGTTGCTTAGTCGAGACTGCCGGGCCGTGAAGTCGATAACGCAGACCTTTATCGAAATCGGTAGGACTTATGAAAATATTCGTCCTGGAAGCAGGCGTCAGATCCTTAGATAAACTAGGGATCGAAACCGTCTGAATCCAGCGTATTTAGCGCCTCATCTTCTCCATGACTGTCGCAGCGGATAGGCGCAGTGTCAAGTGGTGTTCATTCTCTCCCTCTTTAAATTGTGGAATTAAATGACTGCTAGAGGCGCTAACGTGTTGGACTGCCAAGGAACTCTTTATCAATTTCAAATCTATGCCACCAGCTCAGTGGAGTCTCGAGCAGTCGATTGGCTCTTAGGCAATCTGACATCGAAAATGGAGATAAATGTGTAGGCCTTGGACACGCACAGAATGTGTTAAAACCCAGTAAGGGAATGAATGGGCACTTTTTCTGTTAAATCGGATTATTTGCAAGTTAGACTTACATATATGGATACTAGACACAGTGCTATTACAAGAAACTGCATGTCAGATGAGTTGGTCTGGAAGTTTACCGTAAGTTCAGTCACCCGGATAAGTGACAAATGTGATGATTAAAATGTGACTACTCTTGGATAGAGGAGTCGCACATCAGTTCAGCGACCGTTAGACGAAAAGTAGTACATCTGCAGCCGCTAAGCTATTCTGGTAAAATGTGCGCCAGATTTGGCCAAGTCATCGAACAACTGAGGNAATGATTAAAATGTGACTACTCTTGGATAGAGGAGTCGCACATCAGTTCAGCGACCGTTAGACGAAAAGTAGTACATCTGCAGCCGCTAAGCCATTCTGGTAAAATGTGCGCCAGATTTGGCCAAGTCATCGAACAACTGAGGCTAACAAAGCCCCAAATCTATCCGATTGGTGAGGCCTAATATAACTCCGTACGAGGAAGAAGTCAACACCTCCTCTTGAGTTTACCAACGTTTTCCGAGGCTACAGATTTAAGAAGGTATACTGGACTAACATCTGCTGCATATGACCTCCTTAACTAAAGCAAAACTTATCCAGCTGCAGCTACATATGTATTTGTTTTCGAGGCTAGACGCCACTACCTTGCCAAGTTCAAATATCTTTGACCAAAAACAACCTGCCTGCATACTTAGGACGTCGATTGATTTAGAAGAGGACTTTTGTTTGAAATTTCTATAACCAGGAATCGATGTTGGCTTGTTGCTTTTTTAAAGCTCTTCTCTAGCTATTAAACAAGTATCATATTGCGATAAACTACATGTTTTACAACTGCGCTACATATGTTTGTATGTGTATGAGTAAGTCCTAGTCATATTGCCTAAGGCCAACGGCCAGCTGTTTTCCGAACTTCCAGAAAGCAATAAGTGGCACACATTCATCGATAATGATGAACAATTACTCATACTGTTCTTTTGTAAATCACCCTGTTACCCCCACCCCCCCACCTCTATGCAAGCTCTTAGCGGGTCGTACATCACCCTGTGTACTCGTAAGTTGTCGCCGACAATTTGCATCAGCTGTGAGCTTTGACATGAGCTCTAACCCAAACAACGATCCAGTCAGCCGACACACATACGAATGAGTCGAGGCTGAGGAAGAGTGGAGTAAAGCAGTAATAGTAAAGCATCATTACCCCCTTAAGGCTCGAGCTTTGCATTTTTTGTTTTTATAATATTTTTATATTTTCCTCAACTAACGTGACTCAGTTGTTGCAAACTCAAAGCGTCACAGGAGCTACGAGTTATGTTTCATGCAACAAATATGAAAAGAAGTTTAGCCATCAAAGATGCCAGCAATTTCGGTTTGCCATATTGCCGCTTAAAGTTTCCAATGAGTACCTACTTACAAAGAAATGCGGGTAGTTGACTGTTTCAGCACACAAATGCATGGAGTCGAACGAACTAACATTTGTGAGAGCGAAGGGCACAAACGTGTACGTAGAATGTAACACTTGTACGCGACTGTAGGAAAAAGAAGAGTACATACGTGACAATTGGGATAAAGGTTTGCCCTGTTGGAAAGTCTTGTTCTTGAAGACGAGGATTTCTGGATTGAAATATCAAATAGCAGTTTTGGTCAAAATTTAATTCTATCAAAATATTGTAAAGCGTAACGAAGATATAGTTTTATTGCAGCAGCTTAAGGTCACACCATCAGTGCAAAAATTGAGTCTGAGCTTGAGCTCACATTTTATGCATGAGGCCCGTTATGTAGTTGGATTGAATTTGCCAGTGTCTTCATATTGATTCCGAAGAGGTGGTCGGCTACAACCACCCATATAAAGGAATACGGAGAAAGAGGATAAAAGCTCGGGATTTGTTTTGAAGATTTGAAAAAAGAGGTAGAATAGCGCGAGTGTGAAGAGCTTGAGATGCTGGCAGGGTCCAATGTAGCACGAAAATTACATTAAAAGAAAAGGCAGCAGTCAAATGGTTTCAAGACAGGATCTGGTTCTTGCAGTAGTGTTGATAGAAATCTGGTAGCAAACATCCAGAGTACACTTCAGACCTGGAGTGACCCGTTTCCTTACGCTTTTGTATGATGACCAGGGTGGCGCGTTTAATTAAAAGGCTTGAAGATCATTGTATAGAAATAATGCTCATATCTATTCACCCGACTAAGACGATGTGAGAACAGCAATAATGCCACTTAAAAACAACAGAGTCGCCGCATATCGCGGTAAGCCGGCTAAAGAGTCACATGTACCAGCTGTTGGACATAAATTAGACTGCCGAAAACATACCCAGAAATTGGAACATAAGGATACTTTTCCGAGATACACAAAATGGGACAACCCACGCCAATTTCCGCAGGTTAAACATTCCCAAACCAGCCTAATAAGCTTTGGCGACTATTCAGTTGGATTACTAAAACCTTCCTTGAAACAACTGACTGGGCCTTATTTGTATATCGGCAGACCTGGAAAATTTCACCAGTCCGTTAATTTCCATTAAATACTCTTGATAGCAAATGGACACGCACCTACTTTTCTTCGATTTTAAAATTGCTAAATTTAGAATCTTAGAGCTGTGGTGAACGACGTTGAGCTCGGTTCTTCTCAGTGCCGACTTTGTGGTGAACATGAATGTATAACTGAACTTAATAATCTGTAATTAAAAGAATTGTTTAACGCTCGGATTATTTTCAACTTGAAGATGAAACCAAAGACGATATCTACGAGCCAAATTGATAAGTATTATGTCATTTTATTTCTTTTAGCTTTCGGTGCTAATATTGCACCCTCATCAGAATTATACTAAAACAGGTAAAAAATTAGTCACATAATCATAGCACTAATATTTATCAGCCATAGAGTACTTACAAAAATCTGTGCTAATATATATATGTGTGTTTAACGCAAATTAAGCTGCGGCACCATGGATTGTCCATCGTATTATACACACATATATGTATCCGCAACTTGGTCAAATAGGCGGTATGTTTACCCTGTCTATAAAAACAATTAATACAAATTTATACACACAATATTCTATTTTATATAAAACACGCAAAAAGCAAAAGGCTTACTTCTTATGGGAGTAGCGCGTAACAATTGTAAATCTTCCGGCATAATAAATTTAAAAATTGAAATTATTCCAACGAACAGCGAGCGAATTATTGACTCAAATGTCAAAGTTTTATAAGTTCTATTCGTTACAACAAGACGAGCAGGTACATATATATGAAGCGAGAGAAGCATCAAACATAAAAACAGAAAGATTAAACTAAACGCCAAACAAAGGCACATTAGACTAGTTAAGGGCAGGAAAACCAACAACAACAATAAGTGTGTATATTATCTCTGTCCCTAACTAGAGCGTCAACCGTGATATATCAACAATTAAG
>NW_016162942.1:34788-39381 GCF_001687245.7 Rhagoletis zephyria | reverse complement strand
CAAAACCGATGTATGTATGTGTGAATTCTATGAGTTAGGTGAAGCTAATTAAAACCATCGCAGACCCGCCCACACTCACGACGGCCAGGACGTAATCTTGCGAAAGGGTTAGGCGAGATGCGCGAGTATTATGTAATCATTACATGGATCAGTGAAGACTATGCATTTATAGCCGCTACAAAGTTGGTTATAATTTTTGGTCGCGTACACTAGGGTGCCTGTCCGTACCTCTAAGAATAACCTAATAGAGCTCTAATTCAGTTATAACCACCATAGTTGAGTAGGTACTTACCAACACCCGGTAGCACCCAGGCTAGATTCCTATTCCGACCAATATCCAAGGAGTTGTTTCCTACTAACGACAGACCATGGCGAGCTTTAATGAATCTTTGGCCCTACCACAGGCTATCATTTGGGCTCTGAGCTCTTCAGCTATCGTAAAAGACGCTATTCGCCGGGTCGTGATCCTACTACTGGAGGTTACGGGGCGATTGCTGTTTGCGCTGCAATCCTGTCAGTTAATTTCAACTTTGGAAGAGGAACGGGTCTTTGGACTTTCTGAGATAGGGTCTTTACGAACTGGGTGCCGAGATAGTTCGATCTTCCACTCAGCCGTCGATATCGACTTAGTTAGATCGACAAGACTTTCCGAAAAGGTAAATTCGACATTTCATTCAGGTGGCAATCTCTTTAAAATATTTTCAAAATAAAATCTTATTCAATCCTTTCGTCTGACACTGAAATTTTGATACAAATTTCAGTTACTTAATTGTCTTAATTTAAGTTGAGTTGGATTTTTTAAACAGTGGACAACTCTCTTAAATATACTGATTTAAAAAGTAAAGCCTTTTAAAAACTATTTCGATTGATATCCAGTTGAGAAATAAAGCCTTTTCAAACCCACTGCGATTGATACCAATATTTCAACAATTCATTTAGCTTATCAAATAATTTGCATTTAACGGGTGTCAACCCTCTATAAACATCTCAAAAATATTTTTAATGATAAAACTATAGATTTCTTAACATTCTTTTGTTTGACATTTTTTAATATTCCATTGTGTATAAGTGAACTAAATTTGACTTTTCAAACTGGTAGTAACTATCTTCAAAATATTTATAAACAACTACCTATATACCAGAGACCTGTACGAGTGATTCTGGCATCGTATGAGTATGAGTACTAGTAACCTTTTTATTAGTATCTACAGCGATGCTTTTTTGAAATCGTATAATCGCTCGCACGATGCCGATTCTGCCGATGCGACATCGTAGCATAAGATGATTACTATTTAGGCTTCGCCGGAAACGCGTCACGAGGGAAAAAAGTTAAGCGAAATGCAACAAATGCACATGTTTGAGTCATCGCCATTAATGAAATACATCAAAAAATGTAATAATTTAATTAATTGTGAAAACAAATTCTATTGAACTTTGTATTTATAGAGAATTGAGTAGTTCACTTGCAAAGTGCGCTATGTAAAATTTTTTTCGTTTTTTAGTTTTTGGTGGGTAACGTACCAGTATTTCAAGTAGTTTCATGTCCACTAACAACGCAGTGCAAAATCTTTCTATATTCTGAAAAAATAGCATCGAATGTTAACTACTCTTGCAAAATTCGCTTACATACTTATTTATAATTTCTTAAAAGTCTCCATCTTCTGATGAACTTAGAAATCTGCTTTAGGTCGTATAGACTGTTAATGTTATGTTATGTCATGTTGTGTTATGGTATAATGTTATTAGGCTCTTATTTATCAAAATTTGCAGGTTATAAAAAAAATAATCAATTTAAAAGTTACTTGTTGTCGTTGTCGTTTTTTATTATTTATGGCTTTCTATTTTAAAATCACATAACGCTGTTTGCAAGTGGACTACTCAATTGTGTTGAGAACGTACATAAAATAAAATTGCATTCAAGCTTTAACTTTCTAAATCTGTTCTTATGTCCTATAAATTCCGACGTGCAGGAATTTGTAATTTGCTAAAAGGTTTTCCATACGTCACTGGAGCCTGTTGCTCCTATCGCGAAATATTCGCGAAATATTTTATTTAGCACTTTGTAAAATTTTTCTTTCTAATGCTTACACTTTTCAATAAATTTTAAAGTTTTTCATTTTGACACATATTTCAAATCGAACATCCCTCATCGTAAACGTGTCATATGAAAATGATGATATGAAAAAAGTATCCGCTTGCTGCTAAGTAAAACAATGCTTTGCCTACGATATCAAATTTAAATTCAACTAATCGCATCGTTTCTATTCATACTCGGCGATTATTAACTTTTACTTACTAGTGCAGGTCTCGACTACATATTTGTATTATAAATTTTCGTAATGTTTTTCCAGCTAATTTTTTGTATTTGTTTATAGAAAGCTTCAGCCAAACTATACAAATCACAGTTTCAAACTTTATACAAAAATTAGAAAAAAATCTGAAATTTTCTTTCAAAACTAAAAACTTATAAATCTGAATCATAAGAACATTTTTGAGTATGCAAGTTTAAAGCGGCCAAAAAATCGCGTTAATTATAAATATTTTTTTTTGGTGAAGGCATTTGCGATTTTTTTTTTATATACAAGTGCAATTTACGAAAACTGGCGTTGATATTTTAATATGTTTCTGCGAACGGTCTACCACATTTCATTTCATAAGAAATGCATGCTTATATGCAAAAAAAAGTAAAAATCCGTCAGAAAAAAAAAAAAATTATTTAAAATCAGTGCGATTGTTTTTTTTTTCTCTTTGAAGACTTAAAAGTTGAGATTTTGATGAATATTTGTGATTTGTATGGTTTTGCTAAAAGCTCGGACAATATTTTCATAGAAAAATAACCAAAGAGAATTTAAATCGAAAAATTGTATGTATATTACAAAAAAAAAAGACAAAATCGACACGTGATCACTTGTTTGAGTCAATTCGCAATTCTGCGAGGAAATTAACATACAGTATAAAACTCGTAAAAGTATAGCAAATATAACACATGGCGTCTTCACATTCGCTTAACAATAAAATCAAAATTGATAAGCGACTTTGAACTCTAAACCCACGCGTCTAATTACGGCTGGAGTAAGCGCTATTATCAGGGTGATTGTATAAAATCATAGCAGGGGGTCCACTCAAAAATAAATTTGCAAACAAGATAACGATATTACAGCAAAACAATGCCTATATGTATGTATGTATGTACATAAATACATATTGATGTACGTAGGCATACTAAGTAAATACATATGTATATACTACATACATAAGTCCGTAGCTATTCGGATTCAGTGATAGCATTTACGTAGATTTCACGAAAAATCAGACTACGATGGTTTCAGTGATAGCCCTGATTATGTTAGGAGCAATACTCACTTAACGGTTTATCCAAGTTCAAATCTCGCTTCAGTTGTATGCGCTTGGGAACGGCCTTATTCGTAAGTTCCTCCAAGGACTAGTTGTAAGAAGAAACAGTGTTCTATGATTATTCCTGATCTTCACTAACTTTTATGTTTATGTATATATATGGATGTATATATATGTACCTTAAAGCCCAGCGTATCCAACATTGACACCACATCCGTTTTACGCGGCCCTATATGACGGCTGGGAAAGTCAGATTTCGAGGGAAATAACACCTCACCCACTGGCACGGTCGCTAAGCAACGTGTTTGCATGAGTACACGTGGCGCTTGCCATGATTTTATGGTTGTATGTGTGAGTGCGACAAGTTGGCGCGTAGATACGCGGCTTAAATGCTGCATTGTTACTCTGTTTTAATTAATATGTATGTATTTGTGTAGTTGGAAAATCACAAACGCTTAAGTTGAAATGTATGCATGTGATCACTTCTGTGTTGTAACGGCACTTTTAATTTCTACTTGGCACTTTTTTGATTTAATACAAACACTTCAAAAAATTAGAAAACTTAGAAATAAAAATACTTCTACTTTCGCCAACAACTGGCCACGGACTGAATGAAATGAGCATCTTACTATCATGCCACGCAATGAGCTAAGCTGCGCTTTAGTGTGGATCTTCTTATCAGTAAGAATTGTCTGAAAATTTATTTATGTAGATGCTAGACTTATCTCAAGTCGGCTGTGCATATGTGTTGGTTTGGTTTCTGATAATCCAGTCGGAATATTTGCAACCTGTTTACAAAAGTTTGTTTTATTCGAAACTCACTTATATTTATTAAAAGGTGGGGTGCAATAACACCATACGCAATAAGGCCATAAGGTCTTATTTCCATTTTGTTTTGGAAATAAAACTATATGACGTTGTCTTCAATCCAGAAGTCATTCAAAATTGTACAAATGAATAACAAAATCACCGCTTCAACTAAAAAATGCATGTCTGGCCACACTATTTGTGGATCACAGGTTTTCTATTAATTGACCGTGGGCGTGTTTCTTTATTATTCAGTCCGGATCTACCAAATAACTTCTATCTGTAGACTTCAGCAGGAAAAGTAATAGTTGCCTGTGCCCTTCTCTGAAATATCGCTAAATTTAAAGGTTGTCGAAAGAACCCCAAACAACCGATAATCGCTGCAACAAAATAACATATTTAAGTGTGGAGCTGTTAGTTTAAAACTATGGT